>NC_080670.1:46985193-47045193 GCF_030247195.1 Topomyia yanbarensis
ACTCGAGCACGGAATCATCATTAAGTGAAATACGTTCACCGTGACAAATATCCACTCACAGCCGCACACTAACACAATCACTGTCTTGCACGCCAGCCCCCCTCCCCGTCCCACGTCTTTCTCTGTGTGCTCCCCTCTTCGTCCGTATTATTTTCCCCGCGGCTTTCCAAACCCTCCCCGCGCATATAAACCACCATTATCTCACTCCTCTATCTTTCATCATTCTCTTATTATTAATAAATTAAAATAAAGAAATGAAATCAACTCGTTGTTAGTTACAAACAAAAGCTAATTTAAAAATTTAAAAATAATGAAGAAACTCTAGTAGTAGTGATAAGAATCAACAAAGAACTAAAATTTAGTAGCAGACAACTAAGAAGAAAAAAAAAAACAAGGATAAGCGCAAGGAAAAATTGTTAACGAAAGAAGTGAATATATTAGAAGAGAATAAAAGTTGTTTTAATGATTGTTTTTGCTCCTTACTTGAATGCCCCCTTTCCCCTTCCACACGGAAGTTTTTCTGTCCCACCCAGCCCGTATCTGTTGATATTTGCTTTAGTTCTACTGTTCAAATCCCTCCTCGTTTCGAGCTCCCACTCCGAATAATTTCGGATATTTTTTTGTTGTTGATTTCGTTTGTGTTTTCGTTTACACACCTACAGAACTCCTAGGTTCTTTTGTCGTGGTGACCGTATCCATCGAGCACCGGCGAGGCGCATTCGGGTGGAGACTTTACCAACTTTCCACCCTTGTTCC
This sequence comes from Topomyia yanbarensis, assembly GCF_030247195.1. Lineage (NCBI taxonomy): Eukaryota > Metazoa > Arthropoda > Insecta > Diptera > Culicidae > Topomyia > Topomyia yanbarensis. Next base: position 46,985,950 of record NC_080670.1, read on the forward strand.
GCCGTCGGATGAACGCGCCGGGGATCGACGTGGAACGGTATACCGTTTTTATTTTAAAAATCTCTTATTTATTAGTGCATAAAAACGAGCGAAAATTGTTGATTTTTAGCTGATATAAAACAACAATTTCAACAACAACAAAAAAGATAAAAAAACAACACAAGAAGCTGAATGAATCCAAGCGTCTAATAAAAAAAAATAGGAAGCAGAAAAAGTAAGCAACGCGTCACATAAAACTGCCCGATTGTTGTAAACTATTAAAAAAAGAAGACAAAAAACAAAAGGAAAAAGTATTTCAGCAACAGCAAAAACCCATTTAAATGTAAAGTGAAAAACCAACCGCAGATAAACCAAGTTAGCTAAATTTAAAAAAGCAGGCTATTTGAAATTAATACCAATAAATAAAGGAAAAAGAAGAAAAACTCGTTATAACGCTGTAGAACAGAACAAACCACACAGAATAAATTTAAGAATAAAGAAAACAATATTTCTCTTCATCAAACACTCTCACGCAGAAAAACAAACCAAGAAACAAACAATGAAAGAAAATTAACAAAATACAGCACACGCGCAGACAGACTCTTTCAAAAAAAAAAACCAACCGAGGATGATACCAGCAGAAAAAAAATTGTCAGAATAAAATCAGAACAATAGTATTTAACAAAAATTACTAATAGAGTGTTTTAATGATTGGTTATTATATGACAGCTCCGTTTCGAACAAAACATTTCATATTCTATTTCTTTACTTAGGTCACATCCTTTAAATGGTTCTCTGAATAGGGAAAGACTAGTCCCAATGACCATCTGGAGCTAGATGAGCACTCTTTGAAAATCTAATGTTGAGACTGAATGTGAGTTATCGCACCTTTCAGCAAACAAAATTACTTTGCTAGTATCCTAAAATAAACCGAATAATTGTTGTTGTTATTGCTCTCTATTCGTGTGCAGTTAGGCTGTTTCAACAACCTATTTCTGAAACCTATGCGCATTAACTGTACACCTACCGTCTCACCGTTGAACCTGTTGGTATATGTAGTGCCTTATGGCCACGCCTATGGCGACTCAGAGGTTTTCCTTTCATGTTGATCAGGGATACATTGTTCCTATACGCATCCATATATACAAGCATACATTGAGTCAGGCGTACTCAAAAAGGCGAGATGCTCCTCGAGTTGAAGAAGTATCCCACGACTAGCAGCTCAACCTAGCAGGAGACTATTATGAAATAGATGGGTGAAAAGGCAGACGTTAAAGCCTTAAACCCGAAGATGGTGATTGTGTGCAAGGACCTTGATTGAAATCACGACGGAAGACGATCTGGGAGGTGCACTGAAGCAGCAGTGTAACCTGGGCGAGGTGAGCATGACGATCCGGTTAAAGAAAGGATACGAAGGAACTCAGCGATGATTCGTTTACCGGTAACCGCTGCAGACAAGGCACTGGAGGTGGGCAAAGTTACGGTTGGATGATCGAGATGCCCATTGAGAGCAGCCCCACGAGTAAATAAACAAGTGGAGAAATGCTTCAAGTGTTTGGGCATTAGACATTTACCAGGGGCTTGGAAAGGCCCGGATAGATCCGGGATGTGCTGGAAATACGGGGAGACGGGCTGTATTGCGAGAGACTGTACGTAGAGGCCGAAGTGCTAGCTACAACACTCCAGGGGATCGAAACGAGCATCAGACGGGTGGCTTTAATTGCCTTGCCTAAAGGGCGAACACGAAATTATTGCGACACCGAAAATGTCATGCCAATTTTCTTGTAATGTTTAAAATCAAACCAAAATTTTAGGGTAGTTTTATACATATATTGACTTCAAAAATCAAAAAAAAAAGTTAATCGATGGAGCCTTGAGTGTAAAATTGAACGCATTTTCGCTTGATGCCCTCCATCAAAGTCTTTACAGTGTCATCCGGTACCAGTTTCTCAGTTTTTTTCCATTTTCTTAACATGTCCTTCTCGTCTTTGACTGTCTTCTTGCTCTTCCGAAGTTCCCGCTTCATCATTGCCCAGTACTGCTCCACCGGGCGCAGCTCCGGACAGTTTTGCGGATTCATGTCCTTTGGAACAAAATGGACAGAATTGCCCTCATACCACTCCAGGACACTTTTAGAATAGTGGCATGATGCCAAATCTGGCCAAAATAGCGGAGCTTCGTCGTGCTGATGCAAGAACGGTAAAAGGCGCTTCTCGAGGCACTCAGATTTGTAGATCTCGCCATTTACTGTGCCCTTTGTCACGAAAGGCTCACTCCTCAGTCCGCAAGAGCAGATGGCTTGCCAAATGAGATATTTGGAGGCGAACTTCGACATTTTCTTCTTCTTAAATTTGTCGTCCACATAGAACTTGCTCTCGCCGGTGAAAAACTCCAACCCCGGAATTTGCTTATAATTGGCTTTTATATACGTTTCGTCGTCCATCACACAGAAGCCATATTTTGTCAGCATCTTCTCGTAGAGCTTCCGTGCCCGAGTTTTAGCCGTCGATTGTTGCCGCTCATCGCGGTTTGGAAAGTTCTGTACCTTGTATGTATGTAGTCCAGCTTTCTTCTTTGCATTCTGGACGTAGCTCTGCGACATACCGATCTTTTTAGCCAAATCACGGCTTGAGACGTTGGGATTTGCTTTAATCATCCGCTTCACCTGTCCCTCCGTCTTTTTGTTCTCCGGTCCCGGTTTTCTTCCAGCTCCTTTGCCGTGGTCCAACGTCAACCGCTCCTGGAACCGCTTCAACACTCTGGAGACGGTTGAATGGTGAATATTCAACATTTTTCCCAACTGCCGGTGCGACAGGTCATTCCAAAATTCCAGGTGTTTGGAAAGAATTTGTTCTCTCGACTCACGTTGGTTCACCTCCATTTTCGTTGAATCGAAAAACACGACTTCGAGTTTGACATCATGTAAACAATACACATCAATGAGAAAGTGTGCAAAATTTGGTTGATTTTTACCCAATGGTAAAAAAGTTATGCCCTGTTGAATGTGTCGCAATAATTTCGTGTTCGCCCTTTACAAGAAGGCGACTGCAGGCCAACGATGATGGAGATTATCCAGATAAATCTGAATCACTGCGACACCGCACAGTAACTGTCGTGGCAGTCTACGACAGAAACTATGTGCGATGTCGCTTTGATCGCTGAGCCGTATCAAGTCCCCCTGATATCGGTAACTGGGTGGCGGATAGATCGGGAACGTCTGTGATACAAGTTATGATTTCCCATTCAAGAAGTGGTAGAACGCTCATATGATGGCTTTGTGATCGCCAAAATCAACGGTGTCTTCGTGTGTAGCTGTTACGCTCCTTTAAGGTGAGCAGTAGAGCAGTTTAGCCTAATGTTTGAGCAGTTGATCGGTCGGACAGAAGTCGGTAATCATTGGTGATGATTTCAACGCCTGGGCTGTGGAGTGGGGCAGTAGGGTAACCTACACAAGAGGATATATCCTGCAGGAAATTGACCAGTCAGCAAAAGTGAAAGACGAAAGCCTTCAACAAAGACCGCTTCGTTTAGACACTTCGGCCGAACGGCAGGCCCAAGGACGCGGATGCGGCTGATCTAACAAAAAGGATTGTGGCGGCTTGTGACGCCACAATGCCGTGAAAACTGGAACCACGCAATAAACGGCCCCCAGCTTACTGGTGGAGTGAGACGATTAATACGCTACGCGCTGCTTGTCTCAGATCTAGAAGGCGGGCTCAGAGAGCAATATCGGAGCCAGATAGAGAAGAGCGCAAGGCAGCGTTCTGGGAAGCTAGAGTCGCTTTAAAACGGAAGATTAGACTGCCAGATTGCCACAAGGAGTTGTGCCGAGAAGTAGACGCCAATCCCTGGGACGACGCGTACCGAGTCGTGATGGAGAAAATGGAGGGCTGGACAACGCCAGCCGAAATGTGCCCGAGTTAGCTGAAGATAATTGTCGAGGGTCTTTTCCCGATGCACGATCCAACTGTCTGTCCACCGTACGGCGAAGAAGAAGGAGCAAACACGGACGATTGGCAAGTGACTAATGACGAGCTTGCAGAAGGTGTTGGTGGTCAGCAACTGCAAAGCGGTTCAGCGGATGCAGATCGACGTCCGAAGGCACGTGATTGCATCGAAGCGTGTACTGAATCAATTGGAAGGGATCATAGACGACCGGTTGAGCTTCAACAGCCACGTCGACTGCGTCTGCGTAAAATCGGTGAAGGCAACGAACGCAATAGCGAGAATCATGCCAAACGTCGGCGGCATGTGAAGCGAGACGTTTGCTATGTACTGTTTCGTCATCGATACTGTGGTTCCGAGATGAATTCGAAACACATAAAAAATAAATAAAACTAAATTTAAATTAGGTTTTGTGCCTGTTAGATCTAGATAAGTTTTTATACCAGCGTTTCTGCGCTGTCAAAAATCATAACACCGATAACGGTGTAGCCTATCATAAAACAACCAAATAGACGAGAGCAGGTCTCTTTTACAAACGAACTGCATACGAGTAAAGTTGTGGTTAAAACATACCGAAAACCTTTAAAGTGTTCGCTCCGCGCTAAGTCCGCTTAATCAATTCCGCCTTGTGATATATAGTTTAGTGGCGACGAGGAAAAAGGTGCGCGTGTGAAGAAAAAAAACGTTCCGCGAGTGTAGTGAGAATAAAAGCAATAGAAAGTTGCTGCAGGCATTCACAGGACGCTTGGCTGGACGCCATCTTCGACGCTCCCGGACGAGGGAAAATCACCCCAGGATTCATCGCAGATTGGACCGTCGGTACGCAACTGCCGGCAAAGGAATTGCTTTTTGCCAGTGGATTCGCTGGAGCGGCAGGTATTTTTCGGAAACGGAGGTTTATTTGAGGAATTTTGTTTACTCGAATTTCTGTTCGGATTTGCAAAATTCCTTGCAGCAAACGTAAGTACACTGAACGAGAAAAATTAAATTAAATTAAATAAAAAATTAAATAAAAATCAAGCTTGGAAAAAAAAAGTTAAATTATTTCGCTAACCATTTTGGTTCGTAGCGTCGGTTTTTTTTTCGACGGTAATGCACATATTTTGAACTAAGTGTTTTTATGCAAAAATTTAAGAAAATAAGTTATTCCAACAATGTGATATTGATTCATTGTGTGTTACTTTAGGATGTTGGATTAAATTTTCTAGGGTAGTGCGCATATTTCGGATCAATTGTTTTTTTTTTGGGAAAATTTTTAAAGCAAAACCAAATTGTTTCAAGAGTGGTAACAAATTGTTGGTTGATTATTTCTAGGGTAGTACACGTATTTCGGACCATGTGTTTTTCATTGAATTTTTTTTAAAAAAATAACCAATTTTTTCAAGATTGATATTGATTCTGATTAACGAATTGTTGGTTGAATTTTTTCTAGGGTGGTGCACATATTTCGGACCAAGTGTTTTTTTTCCCTTCATGAAATATTTCAATAGTGTGATATTCATTTATGGTTACAAAATTGTAGGGTACTGGACCCATTTCTAGTAGAAATATTTTTTGACAATTGTACTAAGAGTGTTCTTTGGTTTAATTAACAGGATTTTCGTGGCTGATTGGCTGACGAGGAAAACGTGGTACTGCTGATTGCTGGTGCTGAAAGTAAGCTGGGTCGCTATTGTTGGCGCCTTTGAAAAGTTTTATTGGTGAGTTACATTATTCCTATTTTTACTATTGTTTGCATTGTTCACGTTTTTTTAGAATTTTCTTTGTGATAATTTTTGTGCAAATTCAAAATGGTGCAGATGAATATGGCAGCCATGATTGAACCATATCGCAGGGGTTCTTCTTTCGCTAACTGGGTTGAACGATTGGGATACTTTTTTGACATGAACAATGTGAAAGAGCAAGCAAAAAAAGCTCATTTTATTACCTTGAGTGGGCCAATTGTATTTTCCGAATTGAAGCTGCTGTTTCCCACGACTAATTAGTCGGATGTATCCTATGAGACAATGATTGATAAGCTTAAATCTCGCTTTAATAAGACGGAATCTGAACTGATTCAAAGGTACAAGTTTAATAATAGAAAGCAAAACCCGGGAGAATCTGCTGAAGATTTCGTTCTGGCAGTAAAGCTCCAGGCAGAATTCTGTAATTTTGGGATCTTTAAAGAGGCAGCATCCCGAGAGCGTATTGTAGCTGGGTTACGGGATGTACAATTGCAAAAAACATTACTAAATGAGTCAAAATTGACATTAGATTCCGCTGAAAAAATAATAGCGACTTGGGAATTAGCTGGGAATAATGCGAAAACTCTGGGTATTGGTGCTGGTGATGAACAAATTGCTGCACTAAAGCAATCGGAAAGCAGGAAATGTGGGTCTGCTTTAGAAAAACTTGCTGTTACATATGACAGAGCTAGAAATCTGAACCAGAGCCCTCAAGCAGGGGGAAGCAGAGGTTCCATAAAAAGCCGTTTAGGGTACAAGCCCTATAATACCCATAGTCATGCTGGGCCGAGAGAAGGCAGATCTTGGGAAAAGCATGTGCGATTCCAACCAGCTGAATATAGAAGAATTCGAGATGAGCAGCGGTATGAAACCCGTTCTTGCGATTTTTGTGGAAAAAGAGGACATCTTAAGCGCAAATGTTTTAAATTAAAAAGTCTTAGGAAAGATGCAGTAAACTCTGTGATTTCAGCGGGGCCAGAAGTGAACAGCCTAGGTGATCTTTTTCACAGGATGAGGACGGAAACAGACAGCGACGACGAGAAGGACTTTTCAGGTGAACTTCAATGCATGCATGTTTCTTCTATTAACAATATTAGCAATCCTTGTTTAATTGAAATGGAAGTGGAAGGTAAACCACTGACAATGGAAGTAGATTGTGGGTCTTCCGTTACAGTTATAGGGAAAGAACAATATTTGTCGTCTTTTATTTATTTATTTATTAACAGTTTAAGGCCGAAGTGGCCTGTGCCGTATACAAAAAATTCCTCCATTCCACTCGGTCCATGGCCGCGCGTCGCCAGCCACGCAATCTGCGAAGGGTCCGCAAATCGTCTTCCACCTGGTCGATCCATCGTGCTCGCTGCGCGCCACGTCTTCTTGTACCGGTCGGATTGCAATTGAGAACCGTTTTCACCGGGCTATTGTCCGACATTCTGGCTACGTGCCCGGCCCACCGTAGTCGTCCGATTTTCGCGGTATGACAGATGGGCGGCTCCCCCAACAGCTGATGCAACTCATGGTTCATTCGCCGTCTCCATGTAGATGGTACGCAGCACTTTCCGTTCGAAGACACCAAGTGCGCGTTGGTCCTCCACGAGCATGGTCCAGGTCTCGTGCCCGTAGAGAACTACCGGTCTAATCAGCGTCTTGTAGATGGTCAACTTCGTACGACGGCGAACTCTGTTCGACCGAAGTGTCTTGCGGAGGCCAAAGTAAGCACGATTTCCTGCCACGATGCGTCTACGAATCTCTCTGCTGGTATCATTGTCGGCGGTCACCAGTGAGCCCAAGTACACGAACTCTTCAACCACCTCGATTTCGTCACCACCGATGCAAACTCGAAGCGGGCGGTTCTCATTCTCTTCTCGTGAACCTCTTCCTATCATATACTTTGTCTTCGACGTGTTGATGGCAAGTCCGACGCGCTTGGCTTCTCTTTTCAGTCTGATGTAGGCTTCCTCCATCTTCTCAAAGTTTCGTGCAATAATATCAACGTCATCGGCGAAGCCAAGTAGGTGAACGGACTTTGTGAAAATCGTACCACTCGTGTCGATCCCTGCTCTTCTTATTACACCTTCCAGCGCGATGTTGAATAACAGACACGAGAGACCATCACCTTGCCGTAACCCTCTGCGTGATTCGAAGGGACTCGAGAGCGTCCCTGAGACACGTACTACGCACATCACCCGATCCATCGTCGCCTTCACTAATCGCGTCAGTTTGTCCGGGAATCCATACTCGTGCATAATCTGCCATAGCTGATCTCGATCGATAGTGTCGTATGCGGCTTTGAAGTCGATGAACAAATGATGTGTGGGCACATTGTACTCGCGGCATTTCTGCAGTACTTGACGAAGAGCGAACACCTGGTCCGTGGTAGATCGTCGTCTTTTAGTATTCCCTTATTAAATTCTTCCAAACAGTTGATTGTTGTCAATGGGGCCAAGCTGAAGATTGAGGGTGAAGCAAATGTTAAAGTTAAATTGAGGGAAAAAGAAGCAATTTTAAAGCTGTTAGTACTAAATTGTACTAATGCGTTCATTCCTTTGCTCGGACGCCCATGGTTGGATGTGTTTTTCCCAGACTGGAGGCAGTTTTTCTCGAGTAAATTTTCAATTAATAATGTTTTTTCTGATGACGAACGCAAAGGAATGATAGTTCAAGAGGTCAAAAAGAAGTTCGCTAATGTTTTTAAGAAAGATTTTACTACTCCGATGATCGGTTATGAAGCCGATTTGATTTTGAAAGAGGGTATTCCTATTTTTAAAAAGACTTATGACGTTCCTTATAGATTAAGTGAAAAAGTTTTAAATTATCTTGACAAATTGGAGAAAGAAAAGGTTATTACTCCAGTGAAAACAAGTGAATGGGCCTCTCCTATAGTAATTGTAATAAAAAACAAATAATGATATAAGGCTAGTTATTGATTGCAAAGTCTCAATCAATAAATGTATCATTCCGAATACTTATCCATTACCGGTCGCACAAGATTTATTCGCTAGTTTATCAGGTTGCAAAATATTTTGCGCTTTAGATCTAGAAGGAGCTTATACACAATTATCGTTGTCAACAAGGTCTAGAAAGTTTATGGTCATTAACACCATTAAAGGGTTATATACTCCCAGAGCAATTATTACATGATAACGCCACTGGCACACTTACTAACAACTCTCCCATTCCCGTGATACATGTGGAGATGCAGAGGATTCCTCGGTCTCTAGTAGCAACATGTATCGGACTAACATTCCTTCCTTTCCCAGAAGATCTGCATTCGGACGTGGCCGGCGTCGGTATTGATCAGCATGCAGGGATCAGAATAGATTGTACAATGTGGCTCATCATGTTATTCCCAAGCATGTTGTTCCAATGAACATTTTGCAACCTAATTTGGTTCTGGTCAATAACGGAGTAGCAACTACGGGCGATCTCTTATGCTTATGCTTATGCTTATGCTTATAACACCATTAAAGGGTTATATACTTACAATAGATTACCCCAAGGAGCTTCTTCTAGTGCAGCTATATTTCAGCAGGTAATGGATCAAGTTTTAGAAGGAATAGATAATGTGTTTTGCTATTTGGATGATGTTTTGATTGCTGGAACTGATATGAATGACTATCAGGAAACTTCATTTGGTTTTGGAAAGATTAGAAAAAGCAAACATTAAAGTAAACATAGACAAACGCAAATTTTTTGTAACAGAACTAAATTATCTTGGACACTTAATCAGTGAGAAGGGTCTTTCGCCATGCCCGGACAAAGTTTTGACAATTCAGAATGCTAAAATACCTACAAATGTTACAGAACTTAAATCATTTTTAGGGTTGATAAATTATTATAACAAATTCATTCCACATTTGTCTTCTAAGTTGTATTACTTGTACAATCTTTTGAAAGATGGAGTACAATTTATGTGGGATTATAACTGTGACAAAGCTTTCATAGAAAGTAAAAAGGCTCTTTTGGCGACAGATTTCTTGGAGTTCTATGACCCAAGAAAACCCTTGATTGTTGTGTCTGATGCTTCTGGTTACGGTTTAGGTGGCGTAATTGCTCATACAGTGGAAGGTGTGGAAAAACCCATTTGCTTTACATCTTTTTCTTTAAACAATGCTCAAAAATCATACCCTATTCTTCATTTAGAAGCTTTAGCTTTAGTGTGCACAATCAAAAAGTTTCACAAATATCTATATGGACAAAAATTTAGTGTATTTACTGATCACAAACCACTAGTAAGGATTTTCGGAAAGGAAGGGAAAAATGCAATTTTTGTAACAAGACTTCAACGCTATATTTTGGAGTTATCTATTTATGAATTTGATATACAGTATAGGCCTTCTGCAAAAATGGGTAACGCTGATTTTTGTTCGCGATTCCCTTTGGAGCAGGCGGTACCAAATGAGCTGGACGCTGATTTGATTAAAAGTATCAATTACAGCCAAGATTTTCCAATGGATTTCGTCAAGATAGCTAATGAGACAAAGAATGATCAATTTCTACAGAATATAATTGTATTCATGCGCAATGGTTGGCCTAAAAGAATTGACAAGCGTCTTGTTGATGTTTTTTCAAATCAACAGGATTTAGAGATTGTCGACGAATGTTTGTTGTATAAAGACAGAGTAATAATACCGCAAAAATTGCAAGGAGGAATTTTGAAACTTTTACATGCCAACCATGCAGGTATAATCAAAATGAAACAATTAGCCAGACGGACAGTATATTGGTTTGGAATAAATAAGAATATTGAACAATATGCAGCTAACTGTGATGCTTGTAATGGCATGGCTGTAGTTCCTAAACAGAACATAACTTCCAAATGGATACCTACTACTAGACCATTTAGTAGAATACATATTGATTTCTTTCATTTTTCTCATCATACCTTTCTGTTAATGGTTGATAGTTATTCTAAATGGCTAGAAGTTGAATGGATGAAAAGAGGTACTGATTGCAATAAAGTCTTAAAGAAACTGGTAGCATTTTTTGCACGATTCGGGTTACCAGATGTATTAGTATCTGATGGAGGTCCACCATTCAACTCTTATGCTTTTGTAAATTTTCTTGAAAGACAAGGAATAAAAGTTAGGAAAAGCCCACCATATAATCCTGCTAGTAATGGTCAGGCTGAAAGATTGGTAAGAACAGCAAAGGATATACCAAAAAAATATTTACTGGACCAAGAAATTAAAGAGTTGGATTTAGAAGACCAAATAAGCTTATTTTTAATTAATTATAGAAATTATTGTGCGACAACAGATGGACATTTTCCGTCTGAGAGAATATTTGCATATAAACCAAAAACATTGATAGATTTGATTAATCCAAAAAAGCAATATAAAAAACAACTAATGATTCCTTCCACTAACACTCATACTACACCTACTTCAAATGAGGACACTGGGCAGCCAATTAATGTTGGTTGTCTTCCGAAGGTGTCGGTTGACCCTTTGGATAGACTGATTGAGGGAGAGGAAGTGTGGTATAAAAATCACAACCCCCACAATCAGGCTAGATGGTTAAAAGCGACATTCACTAAAAAGTACTCTCACAATACATTTCAGATACATGTTGGAAGCGTAGAGGTCATGGCTCATCGAAGCCAACTTCGAACTTCTAGGAAGGAGAGGGAGTTTGTTCGGCCTAACGTGGTTATTTCTACGGAGGTAACGAATCGGAACACGGGACTTCGTACTGAAGAAAGCGAAGATGAATTTTACGGATTTCCACCGGAGGATCAAAGGATGAATTGGAAAAGGAAACATGTCGCAGAGGGGAACTCTACTCCACCAGATTTGCGGCGATCAAAAAGAATCCGTTCAAATAATTTGAAAAGTGATTATGTTTATTTAAAAAAAATAGTTATATAAAGAATTACTGTTCTTTCAGATAGGATTAAATAATGAATTTGAAATTATATAAATGTAATAATTGTAAAAAATTGATTACTGTCGATTTTTGAATGGAATGAGCTCAAACTCAATCGGAAGGGGAAGAGCTGTTAGATCTAGATAAGTTTTTATACCAGCGTTTCTGCGCTGTCAAAAATCATAACACCGATAACGGTGTAGCCTATCATAAAACAAGCAAATAGACGAGAGCAGGTCTCTTTTACAAACGAACTGCCTACGAGTAAAGTTGTGGTTAAAACATACCGAAAACCTTTAAAGTGTTCGCTCCGCGCTAAGTCCGCTTAATAAATTCCGCCTTGTGATATATAGTTTAGTGCCCTTCACGCGCAAAGTGGTTTAACCCAATTTTCCCTTATTCCCCATATTGCATAATGGGGTTCCTGCCTGGTGTGCTGCGCAGAAAACCAAGCGGGACCGTGAAAAGCGGAACAGGACTTTCCGGCTGATAGCCGTACGAGTCGCGAGTGCTTACAGAACAATATCGTCGGAGGCAGTATGCGGTATCGCCGAGATGATCCCCATCTTCATCACTCTGGCTGAGGACGGGTAATACTGCCAGCAGAGAAATGCACGTAATGCAAGGAGACTGGTCCGAGCGGACTCATTGACTAAATGGCAACAGGAGTGGGAAAGCGCAGACAAAGGAGGTGGACCCACTGACTCTTCCCAAATGTGTCTGCTTGGTTACATAGGAATCATGGACAGATGAACTTCCATTTGACGCAGTTTTTGTCCGGGTACGGATCCTTCCGGAAGTACCTGCATTGGTTTGGACACGCTTCGTCACCTTTTTGCCCGGAGTGCGGAAACGTGCAAGACACCGAGACACGTGATGCTCGAATGCTGTAGGTTCGAAGAAGTTCGAAGGGGTGCCTGGTGTGACAGTAGACAATATCGTCGAAGAGATGTGCCACGTCGAGCATATCTGGGACGCTGTCAGTGTTAGGAAAGGGACCAATAAAGTAGCGCCATTGCCTAGAATACCGCCGTGAAACCACAAATCGGGTTTCGGGAGAAATTCCGCCGCCGGAGAACTCTCTGAGGGTATAGACTGGGTCCACCGCCGGGGACTAGCTTTTATTGTTGGGGATGAACCACTGCGACCAGTATTTAGATCTATTGTGGTATTGGGGACCAGTTGAGTAGTACGCGACGTAGCAGCAGGTTCGGGTCGTCAGGGCGCCAGCGAACCGGACGTCAGGCTTAACCAGAATCGCCGGATCGACCTCGACACCCTACTGTGGAGCTCATGGGTAAGCTAGATCCGAAACGAACATCGTAATCGGGAGATTCTACCGCCGGAGAATTCTCAGTAGGGTAGATTCGTCACAGTGGACTATCCGACAAAATCGTGACGAAAATGGGAGTAGGGTAGCTCGCCGCCGAATAATATCCGAGTAGATCTCGACAAAGCTGGGAGCCAAATGGCTCAAGGATGCGGGTATCGGTGTCAGAGGAAATTCCTCCATCGGGAACTATCGGTCGGAGTAGGGTGAGTTCACCGCTGGGGAGTATCCAAGTAGATCGTGATAAGGCCGGTAGCTGAATGACTCACCTAAACAGCAGCTAAATGGATCAAGGAATCAGCACCTAACGGTTCCCGGGGACGAGAGCTGAACGGCGACGTAATAGATGGAGACAAGAAGCAAGAGAAGAGTCGAGAGTTAAATCAAAGCTCAAAGGCCCCCCCCCCCACGAAATAATACTTTGTTGCAGTTCCGTGGGGAAGAAGGGCGAAGCAAAGAGTAAGCAGTGTTTTTAGTGGTTTTGTACGAACGTGAGTCCCACACAGTGCCAATACACTACTGGTCAGGCTTTTGAAGCTTTTTAAACCTTACTAAAAAAAGACTAGAGCCGAGAAACAGACGGCGTCCAGCGTACTGGTGGAGCGAGGTGCTCGGAGCCCTCCGCGCAAGCTGTCTTAGAGCTAGAAGATACGCCCAGAGAGCTAGCACCGAAGTGGACAGAGAGAAGCGTAATATAGTGTTTCTCGCCGCAAAGGCAGCATTGAAACGTGAGATAAAACGAAGAAAATCGATTTGATTTAAAGAGTTGTGCCAGGATGCTGACGTTAACCCCTGGGGCGACGCATACCATGTGACGATGGCGAAGATCAGAGGTCCCGTGATACCTTTGGAAATGTGCTCTGATAAACTGAAGGTTATCGTAGAAGGGCTCTTTCTGGAGCACGATCCAATGATATGGCTGATTATACCGAGGTAGAGCGAGATAATGCCGAAGTGATGCAAGTCTCCAATGAGGAACTCTTCGCATTGGCAAAGGGTTCAAAAGTGAAGAAAGAGCCCGGTCCGAATGGAACCCCCAACATCGCATTGAGAGGGGCAATCCAAACACACCTGGATATGTTCAGAAAAGTGTTTCAATGGAATATACAGAAGTTAGTGCTACTGCCTAAACCAGGTAAGCCCCCGAGGATCCATCGTCGTATTTGCTGACTTATAACTAGATTTAGTAACATGATAGTCATAGAGTTTGTAAGTATCCTTAAATTTGCGGCCACATCTATCTACCGAATTATTCTGGTCGTATGCTGTACTATGCCCACGAATGCAGGGAGCTTCTTGGAGATAATTGTCCTTAACAAACTGACAATATTTACGGAACGCGACAACGTGTTGCCGATAAACCAGTTCGAATTACGGAAGGACAAGTCTACGGTGGACGCTATTCAGACCGTGATTGAGATAGTTGATATGGCGCGCAAACAGAAAAGAAGAGGCCATCGATACTGTGCCGTGATAACGATAGACGTTTTAAACGCGCTCAATAGCACAAGCTGGGAAGCCAAACCACCTATGTAGAATTATAATGAATTATATTTTCAGAACTGGGTCCTGATCTATGAGACAAAGGGGGACAATGATAGACTAGAATTACGACAGGAGTCCCGCATGGCTCTTTCCCGGATCCAACGCTTTGAAACGGGATGTATAATGACGTGCTGACGCTTAAGCTGCCTAGGAGCGTAAAGAATGTCAGGTTCGCGGACGACATTGTAATAACTTTACTGGGAAAGACGCCGGAAGAGGTGGAAATGTTTGCGATGGAGGCGATCGACAGGATTGGAAACTGGATGCAAGGAGTAAAGCTGCAGTTAGCCCATCACAAAACGGAGGTGCTATTGGTCAACAACTGCAAAGTACTGCAACGAGCAGAAATCACTGTCGGGGAGTATGTCATAGTCCCGATGAGGGCTCTGAAACAGCTGGGCGTAATGCGAGAGATGACCGACTGAACTTAAACACCAACGTCAACTATGCTTGCGAGAAGGTGGCCAAAGCTATACACGCTTTAGCCAGAATCATGCCAAACAACGCCGGGCCATGCAGTAGCAAGAGTCGTCTTCTGGCTACAGTATCATCGTCGATACCGAGGCGTAGAGGCCCGGTTTGGGTTGCGGCGCTGGAGTCACAGCGGAATTGAGTAAAGCTGAGTATTAGGTACAGGCTCATGGCTAAGCGGGTCCCGAGCTCGTTCAGGACTATTTGATCTGACTCGATGGCCAAATGGCAGCATGATTGGGACTCGTCGGAAAAAGGAAGGTGGACTCACAGATTCATACCGGTTCTTTAGCTAAGTAAAGTGCCATCCTATATGACGCAGTTCCTGTCTGGTCATGGTTGTTTTAAACAGTACCTACATCGGTTCGGACACGTCCGGAGGCTTTTGTCCGGAGTGCACAAAGGTGAGGAAACACCGGACCATGTGATCTTCGTCTGTCCTAGATTTGACGCAGCGCGAAGGAACCTTCGTTTAATGTAGAGAATAATGTGGAAGAGATGTGTCAAGACGAGGGCACATGGAATGCTGTCAGCAAAATAGTGACACTAATAATGTCGGAACCTCAGAGAAAGTAGTGCATAGAACAGCAAGCTGGCATCACCAACTAACAAGATATGGATAAGTGGTTCAGTGCAGACCTTCTCCAATGTTATGAGCTATGTTATGCTATCGATCGCTATGTACCCAAAAGAAGTGGCCTTCAATCTAAGCACCCAGCGTGGAACACTGCCGAGCTGAGACGGTTAAATGCGACTAAAAGAGCCGCTCTGAAGAAGTACTCCAAGTTTGGGGGCTACATGCTGCGACAACACTACGTTCATGTTAACCAAGTCTATAAAAAGACATCGAAGCGTTGCCATGCCGATTACTTGCGAAACGTGCAACGTAAGTTGAAGTCCGAACCTAAAACATTCTGGAAGCATGTAAACGAGCAAAGAAAGGAATCCGGGTTGCCTTCAACGATGAGCTATGGAGGACGTATGAGCTCTAGTTTACAGGAGATCTGCCAACTATTCTCTGAAAAGTTCGCGAGTGTTTTCTCCAACGAGAAACTGACACCGACCCAGGCTTCACGCGGGGCTCTCAATGTACCTCAATCATACCAGTCTTTGAACTCTATCAATATCGACAATAATATGGTACAACTGGCGATTAGCAAAATGAAGGCTTCAACCTCGGCAGGCCCAGATGGTATACCAACTATTATTCTAAAACAATGCTCTGCCGGTCTAATTGAACCTCTTTGTCATATTTTTACCATTTTTTTGTTAACCATTTTGTTAACGACCTATTGAGTCAATTTGTCAACAGTTTTTTCGGCATTTAATTAGCAAGGGACTGGAAGGTGAAGTATATTTTTCAATATTTAGAGCCATAGTACTCAAGGGAGAGCAAGGTG
This sequence comes from Topomyia yanbarensis, assembly GCF_030247195.1. Taxonomy (NCBI): domain Eukaryota; kingdom Metazoa; phylum Arthropoda; class Insecta; order Diptera; family Culicidae; genus Topomyia; species Topomyia yanbarensis. The sequence goes on from NC_080670.1 coordinate 47,002,212, forward strand.
TTGAAAGGAGAAAGTTTAGAAAAGCGTGGAAGGATCATATATGCAAGCTTAGAGCTCACCGGCGACTTAACCTTTTGTCTGCTACCGTAGGGGTCAGGGTCTTTTGGCATTAGAAATGCGAATCACCTGAGTCTACGGCATGTCCGAACAAGCGTAAAGTAACTTGTTACTTCATGCTGTCGGAACCGACAAAAAGTTAAGTCACGGTAAACTTTTAAACCGTGCAAATCAGCAACACATGTGACCATATTGTCACACACGCTGAGACAGTCACAATAGTCGATAAAATAAAATCACTCAGGCAGGAAATTGGTGAGGGAACAAACAAAACTGGCTCATTCAATGAGTTTCAACGTCGCAAATGCTTAGTGTGGAAGTTTACCGTGACTTAACTTTTTGTCGGTTCCGACAGCATGAAGTAACAAGTTACTTTACGCTTGTTCGGACATGCCGTAGACTCAGGTGATTCGCATTTCTAATGCCAAAAGACCCTGACCCCTACGGTAGCAGACAAAAGGTTAAGTCGCCGGTGAGCTCTAAGCTTGCATATATGATCCTTCCACGCTTTTCTAAACTTTCTCCTTTCAACACCTTGCTCTCCCTTGAGTACTATGGCTCTAAATATTGAAAAATATACTTCACCTTCCAGTCCCTTGCTAATTAAATGCCGAAAAAACTGTTGACTCTTTGTCATCTGTTTCAATTGTCGCTAACAACCGGAGTATTTCCCGAACTCTGGAAATCCTCCTTCATGTTTCCAGTGCACAGAAAAGGTGATAAAAAGGTAGTTGACAACTACCGTGGTATTACAACGCTAAGCGCAGTTCCTAAGCTGTTTGAAATTGCTGTGTTGGAACCCATCTCCAGCCACTGCAAACAGTATATCTCCGAGACTCAGCATGGATTTATGCCGAAACGTTCAACATCTACGAATCTTCTGTCGTTCACAACATATGTTACAGATGCTATGACGGACGGCCTTCAAACTGACGTTATCTACACGGATCTTTCAGCTGCTTTTGACAAGATAAATCACGCTATTGCAGTGGAAAAATTGGATAGACTTGGCTTTGGTACTAATATTCTCCGTTGGATGCAATCGTCGTCTAGCAGTCAAGATAGGTGATTGTGTATCCGAAGAGTTCTTTGCTTCATCTGGTATTCCGCAAGGCAGCCATCTCGGTCCATTGATTTTTCTTCTGTATTTTAACGACGTTAACTTTTGTTTAGAAGGACCACGGTTGTCTTTCGCCGACGACCTCAAGTTATACCATAGAATCCGGAATACTGATGATGCAGCTTTCCTTCAACGCCAACTGGAAACCTTTGCGGAATGGTGCGAGATCAACCGAATGACCCTAAACCCCAAGAAATGTACGGTCATTACGTTCTCGAGGAAAAAAACGCCAATTCGATTCGATTACTGTCTAGCTGAATCCACAATTGACAGAGCGAATTGCGTCAAAGATCTCGGAGTTTTTCTCGGTGAACAACTGACGTTTAAACAGCATATCAGCTATATTGTCGCAAAGGCATCACGCTGTTTGGGGTTCATAATGAGAATATCTAAGCACTTTTCAGATATTTACTGCTTGAAATCTCTCTACTGCTCACTCGTTCGATCAACTCTGGAATATTGTTCAGTTGTGTGGAACCCTCATTATCTCAACGGTGTCCATCGAATTGACACAGTACTGCGCAGATTTGTTCGGTTTGCCCTTCGTCGATTGCCTTGGAGCAACCCTCACGAGCTGCCAAGTTATGAAAGCCGGGGTTTGCTTATTGGACTCGATACATTGCAAGTGCGACGGGATCTATTCCGTGCTATGACGATTTCGGATATTTTGCAAGATCGAATTGACTGCCCCGAGCTTCTCAGTGCGATAAACATAAACGTTCGCCCTCGCGCCCTTCGCATTAATTTATTCCTCCGATTACCTCTTCGCCGGACTAACTACACAGAGAAAAAAATATTGGTAAAATTAAGAGTGTTCCGCTCTTAGCAAAAAACAACCAACGCCTACTATTAGGTTGAAAGTAAAACTATTAAATTAATGAAGAATAATAATCAAAATAAAAGTTTTCCTTTTAGGCTAATGAAGAATAGTAGTCAAAATAAATGTTTTATTTTCAAACTAAGAGTATGCGTTGGTTGTTTTTTGCTAAGAGTGGAAAACTCTTATTTTTACCAACATTTTTTTTCTGTGTGTGGAGTAAACGGTGCCACCATTGGTTTGCGGCGGACCTTCAACAGAGTGTCATCCGAGTTCGATCTTCACATTCCACGTAGCAGATTACAATTTGACTTTTTAAATAGATTAAGAGATTATCATTAGGACCACACTGTGTCTGTTGATATTAATTAATTAATTATAAATAAATAAACAGAATCGAATGGTATAAGAGACTCAGCCCTCCGGGCCTCCGTTAAAAAGTCGATTGCATAGCTTTTCTTTAGAAGAAAGGCAAAAGGATCCCCTTAAGGATTATTTATTTTAACTAGTCCATGCGATTTGATAATGGAAGGTTTTTTTCCGACTGGATAATGTTTTACGCATAAATAATTGATTATTTGAGCATAATGTTTCAAAGATTTTCTTCCATTTAATTCCACTGGAAGAAAATCTTTGAAACATTACGTACATTCCACTAAGACCTCCGTTCGCGTATATATTTGAGCATAATTTGTTGCAAAAGAGCTCTAGAGACGCTACATCAACGCCGATGAGTTTAGAAACACCGCCACTAATGCCATCCACGATGTCACCGTCCGCATGCTTCGATGCTCCGAGAGAAGGAAAGTGAGTGCACGACGAAGCCTCGACATCGGTTGTCGCGGTCGGCCGCGCCATATGATCTGCGCGGAAAGGCTGAGTTCCAGTAACATTCCATCGGTGGCGGTGGGGTTGGTTCAGTTTCTCGGGTTAGCAAACGACGACGACAGCAACAACAACAACACAAACAGCAAATTTTTGCGTGATTTTCCTTGAGCCCTAAAATTGCACTATTGTCGGGTAAGTGAGTTCCCCCGGTGAGTGACGACGGCTCATGCTGTCCACGCGTTCTGGACGGTGCGTTTGCATTCCCAGAACCGTTTTCAGTTTCGTTGGTGAGTTTGAACTGTCTGGTGGGTCGTGGGAAAGCATCGTCCGTCGTCGGTTCCGCGTCTTTCACATGCCGTCGTCAACAACGACAGTGGAAGTGGTGTCGTTTTGCAGGCAACAGCAGCAGTGTTACGGTTGCATTCCTCCCGTTGTTGTTGGCATGCACTTTGGTTGTGATTGTGGAAAGTGTGTGGTAAGGCAACGGCTTTCGTGCTGCGCCCCGCGTGGTGAATTTCAAGTGAGAGAGTGAGCGTAGCGAATTAGTGGTGGACGCAAAAAAAGATCGAGATTTTATCGGCCTACTACTGTGACCAGACAAAGAAAAAAAAACGACAAATGCGCGGGTGCATGTCGAGCGGTTGGATTACACATCTGTGATGTTCGAAATCTGGTAGGTTCCAATGTTTTAATATCGAAAAGTGAGGGTGGCTGTGAATGGAGAAGAGCATAAACGAAGGAAGCCTATATGAGATAGGCAATGTATGGCTTCTTATCAGAGGCGGATAACAAGGTCAATTACGTTTGAAGGGTTTCGTTTTTTTTGTTCTGGTGCGATGAATACTACTGTTGATTTTGGTGCACCAGCTGTTATCGGAAGTGGCGAGAAGTGAATCAGCTGGTCGATTGCTAGTGATGGACCGTGATGATAACGAGTTTATGCGCATGCTGCATAAAGGTGGGAAGTGATTTTATGCAGGTCGGATGTCGTCGCTTGACGATTGTGTTCAAGATCAAATAATAGTAAAATGGATTAATGTTATTTCTCGAACCGGATAGTGTAGGTGTCAGAGATTCGAGGTATTATTGCGTTGTTGTTTTGTTGTTTGTAATTACTTCGAACTATATAGCAGAAACAGAGGTTTAGCCAGTTCTTGTATTTGTGATTTATTGATGATGTGATGTTGTAGACAACCGTGTTGAGATACTGTGATCTGACTCAGCACACATACTTTAAGCGGGAGATTAGTGACGGGGGTTTATTTAGTAGTAATGAAGTATATAAACTGAATCATCAATTTCCAGTTCGATTGTTATTAGATTATTAGGTATACATTGTACAGATCAATCAACAAATCAATCAACGAACAAAAATTATGTGTCTTATAATTGTGTTCAAAATTTATTCCGTAATGGTTTCATGAAGTTTTTAGTTGTGAAGATATCTGTTTTACAGTATCAATTTTGTAGGCTATTTTCGGCAAATTTGAGACTAAGAGAAACGAAAGCAATGAAATTGAAAGACGGATAGGTATTCTAGAGCGAATCAGTTATAAACTTAGAACGGAAAACTAGGACTAGGCAGGCTCATATGGACATGATCGAATGGAAATGTGAAGAATTCTTTGCCTTCTGCTAAGTAGGAGTTGGGCGTTGCACCCAAGTCTACCGCATGGTCTATGGTAGAACATAATTCAACATCATGTTTTACCGCCGACGCCGGCAAAAAATTCTTCACAAATCCTCGCCTAGAGCGACTAGGCGATCATTCTTCTCCCTTTCTGCTAGCATTAAGCCGTGACGTAGACATTCAATCGACACCAAGCTATCGGCGTCGCACCGATCCTATTGTGATTGAACTTCTTATTGATTTTTTCGTTCCGCACACAGGGAGAAGAATGATCGCATGGTCGTTCTAGGCGAGGATTTGTGAAGAATTTTCATTTTATTTGCTTTTCCGGCTCCTTTTGTTCCCCCTGCCTGTCCCTCACTCTTCTCCGAGCGCGTATTGTGGTAACTCTTCGGTGTCACCTCAGTTGCTGCCGTCGTGTGCTCTGTGGCTGCCATCAGAGCCTTTTTGGCTGATTCAGCTCTCATCAAGAGCGCCTTCTGCTCGCGTTTTGCAGCTTTTACGGTCGATTCAATACTCGTCATTAGCTGCTTCACTTTGGTGTGCACATTGTGCTTGTCCTTCGTGAACTTATAGAGCTCGTTGATCGTTTTCCTCACCTCCGTCAAGTACGACTTCCCAAGATATGAGTCATTCTGGGGAGCGTCGTTATCTGATCTCGGGGTGAACACTCATTTCAGTAACCCTATCTCCCGTTGGTTTCCTCGTGGCTCAATCTGCACTGCTGCAAACTGCTGCTGGTACTCGCTGTGGCTACCGGTGGCGTAACCTGTGATCTCTGCGGGTTACCACTCCTTGCAAGCGCAATCGCGTCCTCCTTTACTCCGCGCGCCTCTCCAACCACATTTGTTTTTTGGGTATCTCCATACTAGTGGGTCCCCCTTCATGACGCTATCTCAACTCATTCTATGTAGTGGCCAGTTGTGATCTATTGTTTATCTATGCAAGCAATGAGGTGAATCACAGGTTATTCAGGAATGTTGCAGTTGAACCTACTACCACCGAGAGGTGACGAGCTTCGAACGTTTTACCGGGACGAAGGCAGTCACACCGTTGGCCCACTCGCCGTTTCAATTCGTGGTCCACGGTCTATTCGTTGACGTTTGCCACTATCAGAATGATACTATTGGCGTTCCTGATGTACCGGTTGGCCAAGGGTGCTTTTATTGCTAAGATCTTATATTACTAGAATCTTAGGATCTTAGCAGAAGTGGTAGACTCGCTTCGTCGAAGCTTCTGTCAGAATTATATACAGCAAAAAAATCATGTAACTTTATGTCTTGCCAGATGCACATAAAAGGAGCGTCCCAATTCACATAAATTTACATAAATTTCTGTCTGACTTTTACATCAAAAGTCACAATATTCCATTTTACGTATCATAGCAAGTAATATACTATTATCGGACAGAAAAATACGTCGCTGCGTTGTTTACGTCAAATGTAATATTCATTTTTTCTAAGAGTGTAGCTTTTTGCAGAGCTATGTTAAAGCTCAACGCTGCCAAACTACACCATACCCTAGCAAAACTCCCCAACTCGCAGTAGGTTCGGAGGTGAGAGCGTTATTAGGCCCCTGAGCTCTTGTCCCTGCTGCCCCCAACGACGCGAGGCTCTTTTCAACGACGCGCTTCTTGTATTGGCGAAAGGGCTGAAAACGAACAAAGCTCCCTGTCCGGACGGTATCCCCCAACGTGGCACTGAAGACCGCGATCCTGGCGTTTCCCTGCATGTTCAGATAGCTCTACATAAATGCCTGGACGAAGGCTACTTCCCGAATAGATGGAAAATGCAGAAGCTGGTGTTGCTGCCAAAACTAGGGAAACCATCAGGAGATCTAGTATCGTATCGGCCTATATGCCTTCTGGATACTCTCGGTAAACTTTTGGAAAGGGTCATCCTCAACAAGCTGACCAACTTGAAAGTGAGAACGACCTAGTGCAGAGGCATTTCGGATTCCGGAAAGGAATCTCGACGGTGGACGCCATCCGTATAGTTATCGCGAGCGCGGAGAAAGCGTTGAAGCAATAGAGAAAGCGTATCGATATTGCGTCGTGTTTACGATCGACGTGAAGAACGCGTTCAACAGCGCCAGCTGGGCGGATATCACCGTAGTGCTGCACAGAATGCGGGTCCCGAACTATTTGTGCAAGGTTCTGAAAAGTTGCTTTTAGAATCGAGTACTGGTGTACGAGACGAACATGGGGCAGAGATCGATTGGGGTCACGGCAGGAGTACCTAAGCGCTCCATACTCGGCCCGACTCTCTGGAATATAATGTACATCGAAGTGCCAACACTAGAACTGTCCAGAGGAATCGAGATCGTCTGTTTTACAGATGATGTTGTCCTGTCGACAACTGGTGAGACCCTTGAGGAAGTGGAGATGTTGACGGCAGAGATAATAGGCATCATGGAGGCCTGGATGACTGATGTCAATCATAAAAAACAGCGTGTGGTGATCAGCGTCGGTGGGCACTCAATTTCGTCGCTGCGTGCGCTGAAGCTCCTGGGTGTGAAGGCCGACGATCGGTTAAATAACAACAGCCATGTAGAGTATGTATTGAGAAGGCTGCAAGGACAACTAACGTATTGGTAAGGATTATACCTCCTGGCAGGGTTGCCAAAATTAAATCTGTATTTTTGTCTTAAAAAATCTTTTCATCTGTATTTACTCTTCCAAAAATCTGTGTCGATATCTGTATCGAATCAGTTAAGTCGCTAAACCATTTGCTGGATTATCTATCGAAGATATTAATTCTTGTGGTTTAAATCAGTCAAGCAAGGACCTTTTTACATTTTTATAAAAAAACACTACAAATTGTTCTGAAAGTTTACATCCAGAAACTTGAACTTTTTCGATGTGCACAATGGAAAAATAATTTTCTTCTTCATTTACTGACTTTTGTTGATATATAATGTTATATACATTAAGTCGACCAATGTAGCTGTCGGAAAAAAATTGATGCTTCTCGAAAAAAAATTGATGATTAACAAAGTCACAGAGCATTGCAATTAATGTTTCTGGAAGTAGACTTCAGCCAGACGTTTGCTGGGTGATAACCTGAGTGTATTACAAACCTTTACCTTTCAGAGTCAGCGACCAATCTCAAAAGTGACGATATATTTTAATATGAAGGGCTAAGCTAGGAGAGGAAGTATTACTGAAACTGAAAAAAATATTTCTGAAAATAATTTTGGCACAGCATTTCTCAAAAATCTGTATATCTGTACATACACGGAAAAATCTGCATATCTGTACATACAGATTCTTGGTCTGAAAATGGTTGAAAAATCTGTATAAATACAGATTATTCTGTATTTTTGGTAACCCTGCCTCCTGGCAGGTGTCTCAACCTCAATGCTGAGGTGCAGCATAGCGGCCTGGGTTGCTGCCCTGAACTCAGAGCGGAACCGGACGAAGTTAACAAGCACGTTTCGCCTAATGTTTGTTCTTGTCGCGAGCGCGTACTGAACGATTTCGTCAGAGGCGGTATGCTTCATTGCCGGGATGATTCCCATCTGTGTCACTCTGGTTGAGAGCTTGGAATGCCACCAGCGGACGAATACACGAAATGCTGACTGGTCCGAGCGAACTCGATGGCAGCACTAGTGGGACAACGTGGAGAAAGGAATGTGGAACCACCGACTCATTCCAAATGTGTCGGTGTGGGTGCATAGGAAGTATGGAGGGGTGAACTTCCATTTGACGCAGTTTTGGTCAGGGCATGGATGCTTCCGTAGGTACATGCATCGGTTTGGACATTCTTTTACCCAGTTGCGCGGAGCGTGCGAACGTGCATGAAATGCCGAAACACGTGGTTTTCGAATCCCCTAGATTCGAAGAAGTTATTGATAGCCGATAATATTGTCGAAGATATGCGCCATGATAAGCATATCTGGGATGCGATCAACAGAGTAGTGACAAGTATACTTTCCGAGCTGCAGAGAAAGTGGCGAAGCGCTCAACAAAACAGCGTCGCTGACCAGAAAGCCGCCGCGAAACCACAAATCGGATTCGGGAAGAATTTCGCTCCAGCTGAACTCTCCGCCGATGTTGACTAGATCTACCGGGGACCAGTTGATTAGTACACAACGCAGCACCGGGTTCTGATCATTCGGGCGCCAGCGAACCGGACGCCAAACTCCACCGTAATCGCCGGACCGACTTCGACATCCAATCGGGTAGCTTTCGTGAGTAGGCTAGATCCGCGACTAGTTCGAGTAGATCGCATCCCCAGCCAGCAGCGGTTCGTTGGCGCACCAGTGATTCGGAAGCTATGCTCCAGTCGGAATCATTGGACAGACCTCGGCAACTACTGGCTGACCCGTTGGGTAGGCTAAGTCCTAGTTTCACCGCCGGATAATATTCGAGTAGATATCGACTGCTGGTGGCTAGATAGCTCAAGAAAGCAGGTATCGGTGTCGGGAGAAATTCATCTGTCGGGGAACTCTCAGTCGGAGTAGGGTGAGTTCACAGCCGGACGCTATCCGAGTCGATAGTGATAAAGTTCGAAGCTGCATGACTCGCGGAAACAGGAGCCAAATGGTTCAGTAAATTAGCATCTAAGCGACTCACGGGGACAAGAGCTAGATGGTGACGTAATAGAAGCAAGAGAAGGGTCGAGAGTTAAATCAAAGTTAAAAAGTCTTGTTTTATGAATCAAGTGCGGCTACAGAATATCAGCGGAAAACTTGTTAGCAAAAGAAAGAGGGGCGAAGAAAGCACAACGAGATGGTAAAATTAGACATGGACATAGAATTACCACATATTTAAAAATTGCTGTTAATTTTCATTCAAGTGAACAATTATTGTTTATTGCTGTTTCGCATTTCGTTGAGAAATCTTTTTGCTTGATTACAAGCTCTAGAGGATGTGCGACGCTCTTAACTAGACTGCGACATCGTTCCAGCGGAATTGACAGCCGTACATCTTAAACTCGCTAACTGCAATCCGGAGATTATTAAGATTCTTGGTAACACGACCAGATGCCAAGAACCAACGTGTTGAGAACTGAAATGTATACTTTCACGTACATATTACGGCGATGAAAGCTCAATTAGAGTAGGAATTTCCCGACATCGAAAGTAAATGACGTTTCCACAGAAAATCGACAAGAAAGTATGCGTTCATCCAAACAAAGCAAATAACTGCTCAGCTGAACCAAATCTTGCACACACCAATAATAAACCCAAAAAAAAGGTTACCCATTAGAGTTGCCGAAATTAAATTCTTCCGACGCAGCTCCTGGGTTGGTTGAGCTCACAAATGTCACTGAAATAGGGTGTGTATTTATATTACCAATGAGGGACAGACAGGAAGAATAATTAAAATCATTCTGTTCAAACAGAAGCAAACGGTTTTACAAATATTGAGATGGTAGCTCTACCCGCTGCTGGTGGTGTACAAAAAAGGCAAGGGTTCTCCGAGGCCCGGCTAGTTACAGTTCACTAGTTTCCATAAACTTGTAATTTGAAATACATATGATCGATCGTTTTCGGGCTTTCGATTTTCTCACTGATAAAATGACAAAAAAGAGGTTTTTGATTTAATTGAATCTTGGGAGCGATGCTCTTGAAGGCACAATTTTAGATTACCTTTTTGAGGGTTAAAAATGTTTCCCCTCTTTTCTTTGGTAGAAAATGTACGAATCACGGTATGACAATAACACAGAACTTCTCCAAAAGTGCAGGAACACATGTCGAGTACAATATCGCTTGGGAAACGAGCTCAACAACCTTTTAGTTGATGAACATTCCATGTTCTATATCTTTAGAAACTTCACAGTAACCGTAGACTGTAAATAGTTTTTTATCAGTAAAACAGTTTTGTTTAGCACAAATAGTACCTAAACACGCAATCATTCTGTTCAGATCGTTGCTACTTTTCATTCTCCAAGACAATATATCCAGTAGCTAGTTCCTACCAACGAAAGCAAACAGTCGAATCGCAGTACATATTTAATTTAGCTCTGATATATTTACAGCATCTGTGGGACAGGATCCTGTTTACCCAACGACGCTCGTAAATCAATTTTACCACAGTCGACTAACCCGATGGTTGCTGGTTTCTGATTTCTGCTGAGACAACAAACTTTGCCAACTGAAGCGACAACCATCATAGAGCCATCATCTGTTGGGACGAGGTCATTTCTCTCGACGATGCAAAACGAAGCTCCGTTGGTCGTCGGAACAAACCAGATGGGAAAGTGTACTATGTACACAAATGGTGAAGATAAACCATCTACTTACTGATGGCGAAGCTGGTTCAAATACAACCGCATTGACATCACGTTTTACACCGACTCGACTCAACATTAGCTCGAATGATGGCTCAATTGGCGTGGGGTACTCGCGCTAGTGATTGTTCACGCTTTGCTGCAGCTGCTTGCGAACATTTGTGAATTTCAGCCTACTGACGTCCCTATCTCTACACTAGGCCATTGCAAAAAACACTCTCAAATGTTCACTTCATATTGTGACAAATGTCTCAAATCAAATGCCAAATTTCACATCATTTGGACAATTTTAGATTCCCGCCCACTTCGCTTGAAGTTTTTGACATTGGCACAGTGGGAAAATATGAGTAGAAAAAGGATTGTGTGCATGAAGGGACTTTAACATGAAATATCCTGTAGCTCTTCCGGTAGTCTAAATACAAGAAAAGAGCTACAGGATACGCAGTATTCAGATGCACGGCTTACATATACTAGGCTAGCTCGTTAGAGTGTAAACATTTGACGAGAGCGCGTCATAGAAATCGTCGGCGAAAACAATTACATGAAATTCATATATTGTTTGCTGCTAACAAATGATCGGCACCTGGTAAATCACAAGGAAGCTATGCGGATGTCCAAACCCTTATGGTGGGATATGTTTTTTATGGCATGCATCCAAATTCGCGATTTACGCTAATAATCACATAGATGCACTGATTATCCACTGTGTCTAGTGTAATTATGGCGTAATTTACGTCAAAAATCCATTGCACGCTGTTTTTTCCACCGTAAGAGCTCAAATATTGTCAATTAACAACTTTCGAGAAATCCGTTTGTTTATCTCAACGATTTCTCTGACGTCGCCGAAAACTGTCATTTCGCGGAATAGCAAGCCTCCTTTCTGTGAGCCGTGATTCAGATGTATGTCTGACACAGCTATGTTTTGGTCGACAACTCCCCATATGGACATATCTCTATAAATTACATGTAACCCAGCAAGCAGTCCACGAATATTTGCCAATAATGAAGCAACTAGCTCAAGCACTTCCAAAATAATTTTCCAAAATGAATCCAGTAAGTACAAACTGTCCCCCGTCAGTCTGCGCCGACCTGCCGATGACAGGCACATGTCACTCTATCCCAGACAGTTCTCACAGGCAAAAAATTTCCGAAGCAACTTCGCGACGAAGTACTCGACCATCGCATCGGGACACGGTCACACCCCGCGGCGACGATGTTCTTTGTTCACACTGTCCTACTCCTAATTGATTCATTCCCTGTTGACTGTCGTCGTCAGCGTGTTTGCTTCATTCACGAGCTCAGGCATAATTTATTCACTACTTACTACCTAGTCCAGTAATCGTATAATTCTATCAGCCGTCACAACTGTTCCAGTCCCGAAAGGACGTTCATCAGATACGGCAACCGATTCGTTTTCATTAAATATTCAAATCTCAACATTATATGTATTGCCAGGTTTCTTGGCTGACCCTTACCAGCACTACCACTGCTTGTGCGTAATCCATATATTCAACAGGATTTCCCGCTACAATAATACACAATGACCTACGCCATGATCAGTCATCAAGTACAAATGGGTATTTTATTTACTGGAAAATCTATTTTATTGTTAAACAGTAAACAAATAGCAAATGATTAAATATGTTGCCTCCGGAATGATTAAAAGTCACAGGAGCCAAAAATACTCCGGTTTGCTACCAGAAGAAGAAAAAAGAAAAGAAGAGAGTACAGGAACGATTTTCTCCGGAGTACTTCCAGTTCCTCCTGGTACTGGAACAAACCGAATATTTCCTTTTGTGTACAATTTTTTAGCAAACGGAAAATCAAATCAAGGAATAATAACAATCAATCAACCAATCAATCAATCAGCTCTTTGACTTGCAGTGACAATTAACGTGGCAATAATCTGGAACGAAGTCGCGTGGGGTCAGCGCAATCAGCCGCCCATTCGGTCACATCAACTGAACTGACACTTTACGCTACATTCATTTATAGCCCTGCTACGTTGCATGCATGTGAACGATAAAATGAAACGAGATCGTCGGAGCTCGGTCGAAAAGCGTCGCGACGACTCCACTTCTTTCGGTTTGAAGCGATAGGTCGTGCCATGGTAGCAGAGCACGGCCTGTGCATAAATTAAACGATTAGTACTAAATTAAGAGAAGTGAATTGGCAATCTCCACATCAGAGACGCTACTTTTGCAAATTGTTCTTGATTAACTTGTAGCTGTCAAAAACGTTCCCAATTAGACAAAAAAAAACGATTTGCTTCGTTCGTGTAAATTAAACTTGTTTCGTGTTTGTTTTAAGTAGAAAACAAAAATTACAGGTAACACTAATCTCACATAGTATTCGGTCGTCTCTATAGAATTCCACGCGTTTAACCTGTAAAATTATAAACTGCAACTCGGTGAGTCGCATCGATATAGCCCAGTTAGTAATGTTAGCTACGAAAACAGAGATGTGGAGAGGGACTAGGAGGCTAAAGCTCCCCCAAAAAAAAAAATCAAATATTCTCAAAATACTTTTATTTGCAAGCATGTACGCAAGTTGCGTAGCATTATGACAATGATTTTAACGGAGTGCACACTCACCCCTCTAGCGTCCGGTTGTCCCCCACTATAAGGGCGCCAAGCCTGGGGGCCTGAAATCTTGAACTGCTTTATACAATAATTTCAATAAATCCAAATCAGTGTGCCATTTCTAGGTGAACAATAAATTATTGTTCGAAAGATCTGGTAAAAGAACGAGAAGTTGGATTGTTGTGTTTCGTGTTTTACTCGTCAGTGCCAGTTAGACGGGAAATCTAAACTGACACCTAAATTAGCGTTAGTTAGACACAAAATCCAAACAGTTCACAACGTGTATGAACGCTCAAAGCCACTGGCTGTAAGTTGGTGCCAGTTACTGATGATTAGAATACGAAACGCAAAAATTCAATTTCTTTAAGTTAAGTGCCTTGTTTTGTCTTCATTAAGTTAAAAAATCCACGAAAAAGAAAGTTAAACACCAAAAAGACCACGCTACGACCTTGTCACGCCCATTCAGATTTATGCACAACAAATGGTGCTTCTCTTAAATGTAGAGTGAGTACAAAAGTTAGCTAACGTGTTTGAGTTGTACGACACTAAAATCGACATAGATCTTTCATTGGGGCCTAAATCGCAAATGTAAACAGACTGAGTAGTTTTTGCTATTATGACATTATATGACTACAATACTACTAGATAGAAGTGAAAATTAGTTAAAATGCCTTTTAGTGCTTTTAGTTCGATTTACAATTAAAGAAAACAAAAAGGTGAAACATGAATTTTCATCCAGAATTCGACTTAGGCCCTTCTTTTCGAATGAAATATAAAGGCTTAACTTACTTTTTTGGACAGAACCGGGGCGGATGGTTATTATTCTCAATATTATCCTATAAACGGAGGATCTATTATATAAATGATAAATAATATCATCTATGGTCCTGTCTGCTCGGTGGTTACTGCACACAAATATTCGAACATTTTGATATTTTCATCACATTTTAAGAAAAGATACACGCGCCCTTTCATTTGAATTGGGTTTCTATGCGCCCATCACATATATGGTACCCCTATCCCGTTTGCATTGAACTGACATAAGTCAACATCTCAGCGGGCACAAAAATTATGGGCCCCACTGACAGTTCAGATTGTTCTGCTCGTTTTGCTGCAAGCTTCATTCGCACTAGATAGAAACGATATGGTATGGCTGGATCTTTAGATGTTTGTTGAAAAGTGAAAATATTGGACTGCACATTGAAGAAAAGTGTTGTTTTGAACAAGTCAGTAAATAACAAAAAAAATTTACCATGATACCAACAAATTAAACGAACTTGATCATCACAAATTTGTGTGAAATGAAATCGATTATGTTTATTGTGGATTGACCTTAACGCGACATTTTAGATTTTGGCTTTGAAATCATGGCGGCGTAGCAGATACCTGGCGTCCATTTACTGAGCCCTATTAACTTTTCTACTCCCGTTAAAAAAACGGTGTCGAATTATTGCGTGAAGAAAACAAAAAAAAATGCACTGCAAAAACCGGTTGAGGTTAGGTATTTTGTGAGGCAAACAAACCTTTGGTTTGACTTTGCATCTGTGGTTGTAAATGAGCTGTCAGAAATCTTAATTACACGCAGAAAAAAAAATTAATAAAAATAAACAAATTTTGGGTTTAAATAACAGTTTTCCCGTTTGATATAGTGACAAACAAGATTCAGGTTTGATTCAATCAATACTGTTGGTTGAAATTACCAACTAATTCATTTGTTGGTTTTTCAGTAGTTTCAACAAATATTTCGTTTGAAACAACAAAATCATGATAAATTTAACCGAACAAACAAGTTTGAAGAAACAAAAACAAATCTTTTGTATCAACCAAAGGAGAGAACAATTCGAATTTAGTTGAAATTAAACAAATATTCTGTTGGTTTTTAACAAAGGGATCGGTTAGATCTAACAAATTTTATTTTGATTCAACAATGTTTCTATTTAAAATGTAAACAGAAGTATTTGTTGAACTAAACCAAATATAAGCTTTCGAAAAACGCCCATTTCAGTTTGAAGCAGTCATTCACAACATTTTAGATTCAACTAAACCTTTTGTTGATTTAAAAAGGCCTGATTCTTCTGCGTGAAGAAATATCCTGTCAAGCTCGCCCTTTTTTCCCAGCCCTACCAAGCAAAACAAAAGAGATCATAACTACTAGAGGTCGCATGTCGCTGTTAACACTGAAAATTTATCATCTCGCTCTTACATATGCTAGGCCCATTAGTTTGACACATATTGCCCGGGTTTACACCTGTCAAAGTAATGGGATACAATATGCTAGAGCAAGACCCCATGTTTCAGTCCGTGAAAACACGAAGACAGTAGCGCTTTGCTCCCTCTAGTAGTTACAATCTCTTCTAGCAAGACAGTGTTAGTTTACAGGGATGCCAGGTGATATTTTGAAAAATCTGTGCGCGGCCCGTTTAAAAATCTGTGTCTATCTGTGTTACGGAAAACGTACAAACTTGGCTGAAATCAAGATGTGGTGACCTTTTTTTTGGTTTTTAAGTCAATTAAGCGCAAGTTAAAAAATTTAGAAATCTGTGCTAATCTGTACATTGTACAAGAAAGCTGTGGAAATCTGCGCAATAAAACAGAAAACTGTGGAAATCTGTGCAGTTTTTGAAATCTGTTCAGCATATTGAAAATCTGTGAAACACAGATAAATCTGTGCACCTGGCATCCCTGTTAGTTTAGCCTACAGACACTTCCCGGTCAAAAAAAAAAATGCGGACGATGGTCAGGCAATTTAAACAGTTTGACGTTTGACTCAACTCCCCTGTGCTAATTGCCCCTAGGAACAAATGCAATTTGCGAATGCGATTTAAAGGCAATTTCAACACTTAGACAAATTTTCTGGCGGCTGAAATGAACTTGGTTGTTTTTTGCGTTTTTCAAACATGGCGGTTAATGTTTGGCTAAAGCTCAAAATTGTTTTTTTAAACAATTGACATGTTCTCGCTTGTATTTTGTTTGCCTAGTGCACTTCTATTAGCCAACGAATGTGGCAAATTGTGGAATCGTATGTAAGTATAGTGGAACAAGATCTCTGACCTAAAGTCTTAATGAAAGTCAAATTGTGGTAAGTTTTGGTGGGCAATACCAATTTTACCATTAATTCTTCTTATAGTTTGGTGGTGATTACCTAGTGTACTGATAAGTTTATGTGAGTAGATAGTGAATCCGAAAATTAGTGTTATTTGTAATTTTCATGTTAGACAATTAAAGGCGATTAAATGGCGCGTTCCGCGGGCGATATGGGGGCGTTTTAAGGGCGGGTAGAGCGGCCAAAAAAGACGGCGGCAAATCGCCCAAATGTTGCATTTGAAATAGCCCCCTAATTGCCAGCAATTTGTTGGCAAATTGAAGGGCAATTAGCACATCCGAGTTGGCAAATAGCCCCCCGTTAGCCAGCAACTTGCCCTTTTTGACTGGGTTTATACACAGAATCCCAGTTAAGCTCAGCCGGAAATGAACCGGAATTCTGGTTGGTTCCAGTTCGTATTCCGGCTCCAGTGACACAACCGATTCTAGTTAGAATCGGTTGTGTCACTGGAGCCCGTGTACGAACTGGAACCAGCCAGAATTCCACTTCAATTCCGGCTGAGCTTTACTGGGCTAGCGAATTGTCAAAAATTTCAGCCAAACGAGCATGATGGTTTTGTGAGGGGAAGTAGAGGAGGAAGCCCATGCAAAGCTTATGGGATCTTCCGTGATGCCAGTTTACATCCATGGTTGCTAGTTTTACTGTTTTTGACTCCGCAAGGCTGTGTATAGAGTTCTATGCAAATCATTTCACTCACACCACTTGGGTGGTTTGTTTTCCTCCAACTGTCATATGTAAAACAGTCAGCCAATTTAAACATTTGAAATAGTTCGCATAAAGTATTTATAATGGTGCTGAAATTCTCTTTGTCGCTGTAAAAGTCATTCCGAAGACGTACAATGCCGGTTGGTCAGATTCCATCATGAGAATCATCCGACTGAAAAGTTATTTTCGATTTGTTTATCTCCACCTATGACAGGTGGCGGAAAACAAATCGTCGAACACACTAATACAGTTATAGATTGTCAAGTACTCTATAAAGTCTGTAGCTTAGCCCAGATATGATTGTATGGAGATGCGCGAAGACTGAGTTCCAATTGAATGCAAAACAACGGTTTCAAACGAGCAATGTGAACAAATATGGCGAATTTAGGAAGTACCTCGTGAGGAGTATTGAGATTTAAATAAAAAGAAACGTATGTAATTTTACACTTTATATACATATATGTTAAATTACTTTTATGATACATATAAAGTACGAGTAAATTTAAACACATTTTAAATATTACAAAGCCATTGATCGATTGTCTATTCCCTCATTTTGTATAACTTGTCGATGCAAAGTCTAAACATTATAAACTTATCGACTGGTTTTCTCCTATTATCGTGATATTCGTCAGGAATATTAATTTTTCAGTTTTTTCAGTGTATTTTTAAATTTCCAACAATTGGAAATATTTTTTTTGTACAGTAACAAATATTCAAAAAACTCTATTCGAATTTGCCTATGGTAGAGATGGTTTGAATTCCCACATAAATCGTCTGCTCCGTTGACCGATCTGCCTGTACAGTCTCCCGGAAAAATGATCCGTCCGTCGCCTTCAAACATCTAGTGTCAACTGATTTCACAAAGTGTTCTGAGAAAATGCTCCGTCCGTCTTCAACCACCGCAATGACGATATTAAGGACCGATCTGCAGTCAACGTAGATTTAAAATTTATGTCCTGTTGGCGCTCCATATTATTATAAATTATCCAAATTAATTATAAATATCATACAGTACTTCGAAATGGAATGGAACTCAGAATGCAATGTTGTTTGTTTATTTTGCTCAATTTTTCAGCGGTGTATTCCGCCCTTTGTTTCTTGTTTTTGTTTGTTAGGTGAAGAAATAATAATTCTGGGGGTTTGCAAGGGACATTATTTTCAGTGGTTTTTAACCAAACTGTCTTGCCAACACAGCAAAACTTATGTGATTGGCTAGCAAGCTGCACAGTATGGATGCTTTACTGGTCCTCCTAATTCACGAATGAACTTTCTCCTATCGAACTGAAAGTCCTGTTCATCCCGTTTGTGTCAATGGTATGTTGTTCATCTTTTTTTACATTTCTTATAAAAGAAATGTATAGAATTCGCTTTTTATTGTTGTTTTAGCAAAGATAAGTGTACCATTTTCATTTAAATACTAAATTATTGTTAGGTAGATTGCTTTCAACAAATACTATAAATAATGAATCTTGAATTGTATAGGACTGCATAGTTTGTATATTTGGAAGATGTCCTTAAATGTACAATTATAATGAATATTATTGTAACGATTATATCTTTAATTATTATAATAATAATTCCTCGAGTTACAACTCCAATTATCTGTGCTTCGTGAACGCATTTCTGAACTCACGACATGCCGCAGGCATGACGTCGTCACAGACTTTGCGATGACAAACCAGTCCAGCACGGCGCAGTGACAGCCAGCATCCGAGACGCGGAGCAACTGCGTACAATCAGCGTCGTCACCAAGTCTCTACCATTTAGCTTCTCCCCTCGCTTCCGGTAGCTATTCGCATCTCCTCGTTTGCAATTTCGATCCAATGAGGATGATGGTACGCGCCATAAACAACCCTAGTCACGCAACCACGTGCGTAGCGTAGGGGAATTATGGTTAAAACCGACACCTTAAGCTTAACACTTTTTCTAAGTTGCCACAAAACCAATAAAATTATAATTTTTAAGCAGAATTCTTCATCAGAAAATTCTTAACAAGACTTAATTTTTTCAGCGCTTCAAAAAATTAATTTCATTAAAAAATATTGGTTGTAAAACTTGGAAAACAAAGTGACTTTTTGTAAGCACTGCGGGTAAAACCGACACCCCATAGGGGTAAGATCGACACCCCCTTTAATTTATTTTCTCTCCACTTTATTAAAATCTTTATCTTTATTAAACATGAGATATATGCGTGATTAATAAAGTGTGAGTATGTATGATGCAAATATGTGCTTTTTATTGCTTCATCATGTAGTGAGGGGAAGAAAGTTCGAAAGCGTAGTACTATAAATAAGAGTATTTTATGCTATAGGATTATTTATAGATATGAGTATTTCCAAATAATCCTTGCGCACATCATTGTAACCTCCAGTGTCATTTTATTTCATAAGAGAAGATTTTCAGGTGTTCTACGTTCTGCTAATTGGATTCATTCACTTATAAGTGACACACACACTTCTTAGTAAAACTATCTTTTTCAGATTTGATTTTTCGGACTCTGATCATCAACGATCTATTGGAGTATACATAAGATCATTGTCTCATTGTGATAAAATTCGTCTATGACAAACCAAGAGAACACTATAAATTCGGTTTGATGACCTTTTTGCAGAAATAGCAAAAGCTTCGTTAGAATCAGATAAGCAAAAATTCCAATTTTTGATTTTTAAAGAGACTTACAAGAAATAAACACAATAAAAGTATTTCTGTGTATTTCTGCTAATACTATAGTGTTCTAATAGGCTAATTGAAGTGTCACAAAGATCCCCAGTATTTTGAAATGAATCGCAACTATACACAACCATCTTAACAGGGTGTCGGTTTTACCCTAACCATAGGGTGTCGGTTTTACCCCAACAGCGCACATTTTTTTATAAAAGCTATTAAAAATATTGAATTTTTCAAACTCGTCTTCAATGCACCTAGTTGATCATAGGACAGGCCAATAATAATAGGTACTGAAAAATGGGGTGATTTGAAAAGCTTTCGTTCGGTTAAAACCTTAAAATCTACCAACGAAATTTTACATCCAGACGAGTATGAACGCTGCTGTAGAATGTTTTGTTAATTTTTATGACATTCGGCGCACTAACGTAAATCCAATTTTTCTTCAAATGCTCTAAATAAACGTACCAATAATATTGTATCATTATGAAATGAATAAAAATTTGATTTCTAGGAAAAGTTGTGGGGTGTCGGTTTTACCCACAGTGTCGGTTTTTCCCACAATTCCCCTACATATTTCGTATTCTATTTGCTTCCCGAACCGGTTTCACTAATATATTTATATGTACGACCATTTATGGCCGCCTGTTCTATAGCGAATCGTAGTCATGCTGTGTCAGATTCGATTTGTTTAATTGTGTAACTATCACACACCAAGCAGATATAACTTTTGAGTTCGGTTTCGGTTACTTACTTCTTGCTGTTTTTTACGTTTCCGTGCCAACCTGTCTGTCAAATGACAAAAAGTCAAGCTTTGTCACTACAATCCGGTTAGGGGGTTTTAAGCTTTCGTTTCACCTGACCTCGCAACTATTCCTAAATTTAGTTTGGCAGAGACACTGAGGGTAGCTAGTATGCTTATCTATTTAGATGCGTTTATATTGACCCATTTTGATATTTAAATTTGGTAGAAAACAATTCACTTACACGGACAAGTTGGTAACAGACACACGCTTTTCTTTTAGGATCCATATGAAAAAAGTATTGTGTTTGCCTGAAATGTGGAATTTTTATTTCTGGAATGAGAGTGGGAGGTTACAGGATTTTGTTTCCGTCTATGTGTAAATATAAGAACTCTATTTGTAAAAGTATAGGCAAAATTCCGGACAGTCAAACTACAAACTCTCACATAATTACCGCTTATCGGATTTACGCGCTTTGATAGTTTGTAGGGCGAGTGCTTCAATATTTGTGGAGTACAAAACTGTTGAAGCAGTAGTTTTTTGTTTGGTAGATCATACTTATGGACTACAAAACTACCATTTTTGGAATTTACATTAGAATAGTTGAATAAATATCTATCTGTACCAACCATTTATGCTAGAACAAGATTTTTTAAAACATGTGTAATTGAAAGTTGATAAACGCTGAAAATCGATGTTTCACTATTGCCATCTACACAACCGTGTGCTATACATGTTTGACAGCGGCACTCCAACTACATTGCATCGATCACTGCACTACCTACAAACGTTTGCTAAACGTGTTTTAGATGTAGTATACAAATCTTCAATGTAGGATACACCGAAGATATTAAAAATGGAAACCAAAATGAATATGGTGGTTTAATAGTTGAATTATAATTATGAAATATGTCAATAGTATTCCTAATATGGTCAGTATTATGTGAATAGTTTGCAAATGACTCCAAAGCTTTCTGGACTGGAATTTATTTATACGGGTTGCAACTCATAATTATTTTCTACTAAAGACGCTGAATCCCTCTGGAGAAAGACTCGCCATCTCGTTCTTATTCTTATTATTCATCTGTGTCATTCCAATCGAGCAAGAGACCTGTCAAAAGCACTCAATCCGCTTGGAACGAGGGTCGTTGACAGGTCTCGTGCTCGATTGGAATTACACTGACAGATAAATGGTAAACAAACGATAGACGTGTCGAGTCCTTATCCAGAGGGACTCAGTGTCATTACTTTCTACCCTCCCTAGTTTCGGCTTTTCGATTTCGTCTCTCTGCGCGCCAATTTTGTATGTGGGAAATACTTTTCGCTACCCGCGTGCAGATGGCGAATGGAGCGCGTGAATTTTTGTGGGTACCCGGTCAGCGTGCCAAGAAGAAAGTTAGCAAAAGTTGAGTAAAGCGAAATTGATGCTGGCGGAGTTTCTGCGAGCATTTTGCGCGATTTGTGCGAGAATTCTGGCAACGAATTCGCTTAAATACAACAACCGTTTCTGACAGAAGCGGTTAAACCAACCGATGCTGCTCACTTTTATCCTGAATCGAACCAGAAATGTACGGCCAAGATCTCTGCACGCTTCCTGCCACATCTTTGTCAGATGTTTTGCTCGATTCGTACTAAATTCTACCAGGTAGGAATTGCCAGGATCTTTGCACAGTTTATGTCGGAGTTATACCAGGGTTTAGCTCGGTTCCTGTCAAAATTTGTCAGAAAACGCGAACGAAACCGAGTTCGCCCTAGATCAACTAACCCGACAGGATACGCGCAGAAATATGACAAGGCTGCCAAACCAAGACTTACAGAAATCTAGCAGAGCGGTCTCTGCCAGAAAATTTGCTTACTGGGCAAGGGCATATGGATGAGATAATGACGATTACACAAATGACGTCAAATATTCAAAATTACTTGATCGATCGATACAAACAACTAATCGGTGAAAATACACTGTACACGATAAAGTATTAGAATGACTTTTTGAACGTCGGCTCGCCGGACAGTTTCGCGGAGGCTCTCCGTTCCATGGTACGTGAAAAGCACTCCTTGTATATTCTGTGTAAATGTGGGACTTCCTGGGTGCTTCATCTGAAAAATCATATCAGATTTCCTGGTGAAGGCTGATACACGCAAAAGAATTGTGCATGTTTGATTCTATAAATTATTTCTTCATTTTTAATCGATAAAAATTATTTATTGTGAACCAAGGAATTTTTTAAACCAAACTTATTTTTTTGGTTAGATCAACCAAAATATCTTTTGAATCAATCTTACAAGTTTTGTTATCTGTGCTTTTCGAGGATCGACAAAATTATTGTTTGTTCCAAACAAATCAGTGATTCTAACAAAAGCATGCAGCTAATTGATTCAAAAGGACTGAACGCATTACATCAACAGTCCTTGTTGAATTGAAACAAATAAAAAATAAAAGTTGCTACGAAGAAGAAAACTTTTTCCACGTGCGTCAATGCTGGAAAAATTCGCTATTTTTAAATCAGGGAATTCAGATTTCGGTGAATTCGTATAGTGCTCAGATTTTCCGGACTCGAAGGGCGCAAGTGCAGCTTGAAAATAATCATGATGTCGCACAAAGGTTAGTGAATAAATTAAGTCGAATGCACACGGTGCGTTTTATGGTGCCTTCCTCTATTCCAGGACTCAACCAAAACACCCTTTGTGGCTTAAAAACGACAATCGTAGAACTGAAAACACGTCACCGCATCAGAGATAAATAATACCCGTTCGAGAGGGCAGTTTCCTGTACTTCACCATCTCTGGTCCAACAGGAAGACACAGCGTATTCGTGCGCCTTCTGCAATCTTTTTGGAAAAGCCGAGACTGAAGCACTACATTATAGCGCATATCTGGAATAAACCACGCGCACGGCCAAAGGTACTACATAAAGGGACGGTGATTGGAATCGTATGCGCTGTATGTAATAAAATTTCATTTCATTCCAAGCAAACGTACTCCGCAACAGGTTTGGAATCCCTTATGGATTCTCGCTCAAATGCAACAAACGATTGCGTCGGAATCGGTTGTTGCCTTTGAGCTGGAGCTCATAATGAATCCATTCAGAATTCCTAACCGATCCCGGAATGGGTTTGACTGGGCCATACTGCATCCATTCAGGATTCCGAAGCGGTTCCAAAATGATTTGACTGCGTAAAATTAATGCGTTTGTAGCCTGTTTTTAGAGAAAGGCCAATAAGTCAATGGCAAGTATTTACTTTGTGAGGTTCATTTGTACTGATGTTATCTGTTGTCAGCAAGTAATGGTTTGTTCTAAATTTGTCACCATGACAGTTGGCCTTTGGTTCCTATTAAAGAATAGGCATATTTTATATACAATAAAATTGGTTTTGCTTCAATATTTGCTATGCATTGTTTCAAATATTTGTTATGTTTAAAACAATAAAAGATATTATTTGATTTAACAAAAAAAAAATTTTGTATTGAACATTTGACATGCATTGATCCAAATATTTTATTAGTATTCAACAAAATGAGCTCATTGATTCAACAAAGTTGTTTGTTGTTTCGATTGTTGTTATGATAAAATCAATAAAAAATTTTGTTGGTCCAACTATTTTCCATGTTTGATCCAATAAATTCTTCAGAATTATTTCAACAATTGTTTTATTTATATAAACATGTATTTTTTTATTGAACAAAGAACAACTTGGTAAATTTATTATTTCAACCGTCATATTATTTGACATTAAAAATTATTTTTCTGCGTGTACTATGATTAGAATGGTAATGAGAAGGCGTACACATAGGCATTAGAAGGTACTATTTATGAAAGATCGTTTAGCTTTAACGAGTTTTTCAGTATTTCTTGTCAGTAAGCTATCAACAAGCCTTGTTTTAAGGGGATGGATGAGGGTCGTGACCTCATTTGGGTGAAATCTCGAGTCATGTCCAATTATCATGCGTTCGAAGCGCACCTTCGGTGTATTGGGTTCATCGAGAACGGTCTCTGCGCTTGTTGTGACGGTTACCGCAACATTAAAAATTTTGTCTGGTCTTGCGCCTAGTTTTATGGCTCCAGATCTCCGCTAAATTATTCCTTTCGGCCTCGTTACAATCCACAATTTGCTAACTATACTGGATCTCTCAGATGCATATTTTTAACACGGTAGCTATCAAAATTTAGTTATCTCTTTTCTTTTGGTTGATATGATAGTAACAGCCTGGAAATCTGGCTCCAAAAGAGTTCCCAGCGGATCTAAGAAGGGCCAGTCGGCGATCCGGTTCATGATGTCCAGGCAGTGATTTTCAGTTTACCAAACAGCTGAAGGTTTGATTTCCCCTTTTCCCTGTCATTTTTGTTCGCCTTTTCTTCACTATCCTACTATACGGTCACTGCTGCTCTAATGTTGGAATCAATCCCTCAAATAATAGTTCTTATTGAAAAAACTCGTATATCTAGTCTTTAAAAATATTTCAGACTGCACAGGGCCATCATAAGACTACTCGGGGCCCCTGGTCACTGTTGAATTAAAGGGCCCCTATCATTGAACAGGTATAAATGGTTGTATAGTACCATGGTTCTCCATGCCACTCTACGGCTTTTCAAATTTTGAGCGAATCAGCTAACAATTAAGTTTGTTTGGGGAAAACCATCAAAAAATATGGAGAAAATACATGGTTATAGATTTTACCACCATTATACACGCAAGATGATTTGAGTTGATCTGAAAATTTATTAGCAAGTGACTCTATCATATGCAGGATTTCCAAAACAAAAACAAATTCCCAGATACCCTACGGTAGAGTTATTAGCGATTAAAGCACGAAAGCAGTATACCGCAGAGAAGATCCGTTATGGCTATTGAAAGATAACAGGACATTTGAAGGCTAGAAATAAAAGATATTGTGGGTTGCTTCTCTTAATATCAGTTGCATAATGTAGCAGTAACCTGATAGAATTAACTTGTGGTAATCTGGTATTCATAGTTGCACGACGTTGTTTGAGGATGGCACTCATCATGGATGGCCAAGGTGGCACAATTGTAACGTTGTCCAAAAAAAATCTCTGTTTTCCGTGATGGATTTGACATTCTAATTCTAACAATGATGTCAAAATATAGAAAAAAGTATTTGTTGTTAATTTTAATAAGTCATTAATTTTTTCGGAGTTCTCTTCTCATAGCTCCATAGCTAAAGAATGTCCAATCTATAAAAAATGAAAGGGCTGTGTACAAGACACGGCCACAGTTACATTGAAAATGCAGCATGATCAACGAACACCATGCGCGAATTTGTTGACACAAGGCATCTTTTCGGTGCAGAACCTTGTGTACGATAAATGAAAATATTTTCTTTTTTCGTGTGGCTTTCGTTTAGTAGCAGGGTTGCCACATTCTACTTTTTAAAGGTTTTGCAAAAACCTTCGCGTTGGTAGATTATTAATTTGAAGAATATTTGCTTATATTATGATTTACTGGTAAAGGTACAGAATTAACAAGCGCAAACTTAACACAAGTTAAAAAAAGAAATGTTCTAATTCAATTCTTTTTCCATTTCGTCTTTGTCCTATTCTGGTTGAAGTTGAAAACTGGAAAATCCAACCAGCGACAATCGTATTTTCTCTGGGACTAAACAATGGAGTCACATCGGAAGTAGTGCGCTGTATTCGTACAATTGAGTTCTTGTCGGCCAGTCTCACGAACACCAATGCAGCTTACTGGTTGAAAACAATCATATTTGCTTTCGCCGTCTTTGTTTATTATTTTCCACCAGCTAATGAAATAGTATTTGTGTTATGTGACGAGTACGTACATGAGCCGTAGAAAAGTCTATGATGCGCTATACAGCGCACTACATTCGACATCATGGATTAGCACTAAACAAGAGAAAAAACGACTGTAGCTGGTTGGATTTTCCAGGTTTCAACTGTAACGATAATAATAAGGACGGTTTGCTGATAACTATGTCTTGTGATACGGTGTGAGAATCCTATGAAACAATTTGAGTCTTGCCTACACGACTCTTACGTACGGTATCCAGCTTTTTACGTGCCATAATGGCGGTCAGTATCGTCCAGTTGGTAATATGTCAACAGTCTTTTTTATTGGCAGTAGCCGTTTACGTCATCCGCCCAGTAAGAGGAAGTCATCGTACGTCCGTCGTTGGATGTTTATTCAATACGTTGGATGTTTACTCAATGAACGCCCGACATCATCAACTGGGCTTTGCTGTCAAGCTGGCGTACACGCTTATCCTCAGCTACTCGTTGCAACAAAGATGGTTTTACTCAAAAATTTCACATTTAACAGGCTGGATGTTGTTGGCTCGAATCAAAACTTGTCGAAAGTAAACAAAGTTCATTTCATATCGTCAACCTGGCGCCCAGGTGGTGAAATCGTTAGAATTCAACGGGGTGCTGGAGCGTTGCCAGAAAATTTTTATTTCCAAATTAAACTTTACTAAACTTCCCAGTTAAGCTCAGCCGGAATGCTGCCTGGTTCTAAGTCGTATTCCGGCTCCGGTGACTCAACTGATTCTAGTTAGAATGTTTCAGGGGTATCATTTCGATGCGGCCTAGCCGCATAACCGAGGCCTAGGAACCGAAGCGGCGCAAAGCTAGGTGGCCACCGACCCGGCATCGGAAGCAAGCGAACATGTGATCCACTCGTTTGCCCGGCTTACTCAAACATAGGGGCTATCCCTAGTTTAAGTCCGACTGAGCGGTAGTGAAGTCGGACAGCACGCGCAAAAGCGATGTGGCGTAGCCACATTGGGTGGTGGACACAAAACAAAATTGGCAACGCTAGCAAAGCAAAAACATTTCGACGAGTTTTGATTCGAGCCAATAATAGGTCTGTTCCAGTACCAGGAGAAATTGGAAGTACTCCGGAGAAAATCGTTCCTGTACTCTCTTCTTCTCTTTTTTCTTCTTCTGGTAGCAAACCGGAGTAAAAAGGAGCAAAGATTTTTTGCTCCTGTTTGCTCCGGAGCGACTTCCGTGTACTGGAACAACGAACAAACCTAATATGGGCCCCGTTTAACAAGGTACACGGATACGAAAAACTACCAAAAGTTGAGCTTTATTGACTCAATCTCGGGGTATCGTGGAATAAGGTAAAATTAGGTAAGCCGTGTTAAAGGTAGTTTCCCTTTAACCACGGCAAAAGCCACAACTCATTGACAGGTTTTCTATACTCAACCTTGAGTTAAATATGCCTAAATTTAAGTTGAATCTACCTAATTTTGAGTATACCTCAAACAACTCAAAAGTACCTTATTCCATAGAAGGCCTCGACTGCGTCGAATCTCTCTCTTTGTTTTTGACAACGGTTGTGTCACTGGAACCGGATTACGAACTGGAACCAGCCGGAATTTCGGTTCATTTCCGGCTGAGCTTAACTGGGATATAGATATATGCACTGAAAATAATCGACACGATAAAACCATATGCAATTAAACATCACTTTCATGTGCGTTCTCATGTTAAAAAGTAAAAGAAATGATTTTCCTTTGAAATTCTCATGAAAATCCATTAAAAAGCATTTCATGTGGTGTTTCAAATTAAATTCAAACAAATTTCACGTAAATACGACATATTTATCCATTGAATGTTCATTGCCATGCTATTGAGTCGTAAAGTGTGAACTTTACACATTACTTTCGCATGAAAAACATGTAGTGCATTTCTACATGTAAAACAATTGATTTCAACGATTGTTCTGCCAATGAAATCTATATGTAAAACAAAGTGATATTCACGTGGAAAATCAATCGTATTTCTTATGGTTTTGTACTTTTCACACCTTGTTCGCATGAACTTCATTTGAAAACCATATTTCCCACACTCGAATGGATATTCAAGTGGCAACCGTGTGCATTTCATGTGTTTGTGGATTGAAATAATTTAATAGATTTCCACATGATGTTTACGTGTTAAGTTTTTTCAGTGTGCACGAGAAAATGATAATATTTAATATGAATGACAAAAGGTCCTATAACCCCAATTTCTCGTGTTCGGGCAAAGGTCAAAAAGGTTCCGTTCGATTTCTGAGATTTTGTCACATTAGAAAAACTCTAAAATATGTATGATTTGCATCACGGAGCAGAAAAAATATTAAAAATAGGAGATTTTCGGGCCAAAATGACCCAGTACTCTACTTTTCTGTATTTATCTATAAAAATGAATATCTTCCTTCAAATACTAAGGTTATTTCCATTAAAAAGTATAAATTGTAATTTTCTGATTGCTACTTCAAATGTTATATCATTTAATATATTTTATAATATAATAATATAATATATAATATATTTTCCCATAGCACCAATTTCAAAAAATTCAAGCGAAGTGCGAGGAAGTCTAGAATTGTCCAAATGATGTGAAATTTGGAATCTGAGCTTACTTTGACATTTATCACAATATGAAAGGGGGGGGGGGCTTTGAGAATTAAAAAAAAATTTTTTTTGCCAAACCCTACCGTGCTTAAAGACGGTACTGAAATTAGTATTTGCAACAATAGAAATTAGCAATATTGGACAACTATTAGCAACTATTGGCAAATGTATTCCTGTAGGTGAACAAACAGCTTGTATGTTGCCATATTTTACATGAAAACAGTTTAGAACCATATTACATAAGACACATGAGCTAATCCCTTCTATGAGGAAAACATATGCATAAAAACCGATACCTTTTTGCGGTTACCTTTCGCATGAGAAGCTCCGTATGTAGGTCGGAACAGTAGACTAATATTGCTCACACAAGTCAGTGACGTTATAAAATGAACAAGTTTGGTCTACCGGAAGTCACACCTCGTATACTCTCTACCTGGACCCATACAAAGTGGTGAACAATCGCCAAGTGAGAGTTCTAAACTGTTGTTGATAAAAGTGTTTCATTGTGGAGTTGACAAACAACTCCTCATCTAGTGTTTTGACTTGTAGGGCGTTGACTGCATTCCTACCTTATGTTGGTTCAAATTAGGGACGCAGTAAAGTTCAGCCGGTAAATGAGCTGGAATACCTGCTGGTTCTTGTTCGTATTCCTGCTCCAGTGACATTATCGATACTAATTAGAATCGGTTGTGTCACTGGAGCCGGAATATTAACTAGAACCAGCCAGAATTACGGTTCATTTTCTTAACTTTACTGGGTATAATAGATATTGATGATAAAAATGGCAGCATTTTCAAAGCTCTTGCGTGGAACCGGAATTCAACCGCAAGGTTCAAACAGATCCGGCACCTTTGCTTACAAGGGGGAAACTCGTGAGTGATGGATATTTATGTGAGCGTTCCAGAACCAAACCAGACCAGACCAGACCTAGCGCTTTCGAGTTGGCACTTGGGCAGCAACGAAGAACGTGTGGTTTGAAAAATTAATGTGCTCTAATTTAATGTCACCTGCCCGACTGGTATGCCGTTGCTGCAGAGAAATGGTGCATTGTTTTTCTACGAGTGCTTCCTGTTCTGGCGGACAGGAGTTGTTTAGTGGAATGTAGATTATATTATAAAGAAAGTCAGTCAAGTTCTAGGTCTCGAAAAAAGAAGTATTGTTATTGCCCAAAAATGCAGACATTCAGAATCGAAGCTGTTCCATGTCCCTACCACAATAGTTCTAAATGCTTGTCGCAGTCGCTTGTCCTCTGTCAGGGTTTTTAGTGTATCGGATTCTCAGGAGCGGATTCAGAAAAAAAATTTCGGAGGGGGTCCGAAATTTCGATTTTGAAATGTTCAATGTACGATACGTAATGTGTAATACCCTTTTTTAATTAAAATCAGTTTTGGTTGTCGAATCTGGTTTGTAATGATTTGAAGTTTAGAAAGAATTTAAGATAGAAACTATTTTAAAAATTCTCAAGGAGATACAAAATTTCGGGGGTGGGGGGTGGGGGGGCTTTTCCGGACCCGCAGAACTCTCCCTTTGGATCCGCTACTGCGGATTATCCTTGTCAGTAGCTAACAGCTGACTAGCTCGAAGCTCAATCTAAAAAAAAGAAACCAACATATTACCACTTTGGCGTAATAGATACAACATTTTGGATTAAACTTGGCTCTCATTAACTAAAACATCATAACTTCTATACTAACCGGGACATCAGCCCGACTAGTTGTTTCAACCGTATACGCAAGTTGTGTGTTATTTTTTTAGTTTGAGTGTTTACCTAGCGGCCTATTAGCTACTGACGAAGAGGATCCGAAACACTAAAAACCCTAACCTATCCTTTAATCAGCCCGGGGACAGCTGGACAGATAGTGCTTGTTTCATATATGTACCACTAATTTGATGGTGGCGCTAGTATGCCTTCTCCGTACGAGTACCACGAACAACGAAACGAAATAGTTTCAAGAGAAAAGCGTGTTTCGTTACGTGTGTTATGAACGCCGTCAATGCAGCAAGAACAACATTTAGAAAAAGCGTATTCCAAAATGTGGATAAAGAAAACAATTATTAGAGAATAAATTTATCCCTAACTGGAAACTGTCAGCAAGGTACATAAATCTTATTATAAATTTAACTGGAAGTCGTTGTTTTTTTTGTTTTATAGTTGTGTGAAGTGTGTAATCGGTAAATCATTTGTGCTTTTTGCCCGAGAAATATGAATGAAAACCATTTTGGCCAATGAAAGTAAATCACCAAGCCTAACAATTCGTGAACATATGACATCTTGTTTCAAATTAATTTAGAACGTCAAGAATTCTAGAATTTTGGAAATATAAACGAAATATGTAGGATTTTCTACACAGTTAGCAAAATTGGTTTTGGATAGAATTTGTGCGCTTTTACCAGAATTCTGGCAGCAAACCGGTAGTGCCAAGTAGAATGCTGCCAGGAATAGGGCCATGCATAAATGACGTAGCATTTTGGGGGGTAGGGAGGGTATACCAAATTTGTGACGAAGTGTGACTCGGGGGAGGGTAGGGTCAGAAGTTGTGCGACGTAGCATTAAGTTTAAAACCCATTGTTTAGAGAAAACAATTTAATGATCCTCCATTATTTTCAAGAGAAATAAATTTAAATTCAAACAAGTTACTTTTGATGCGGTTTTTCATGAGGTAAATTTTACGATTCGCGGAATTACAAGTTCACAAAAATACGAAAAGATTTTGTATGCGGATTTAACTTGCTACATTAGTTAGTTAATGTTGCTAACTATTAAACTTAGTTTGGAAGCTGAATTAAATTTTCACTTCGAATTCAACCAAACAAAATTTAGTAATTTAGATGAACGTATGCTTCTTAGAATCATTGGCAGCTGCAGGATTGTGAACTGAGAGAACTTCTCTTTATGCTCCCCTTGACATATAAAATTCCAAACAATACTATCAACACTATATTTGTGATGAAATGGGCTTATTTTGCACGCAATTTGCTGTTATAATGAAAATGTTGATAAAAGTCGTCAAACATTTTGAAAGGACATGTATTTAAAATAATTGAAAAAAAATGTATTTTTTTTTTCATCACCCGGGCGCTTTACATGGGACGAGGGGGAGGGGGTAGGTAAATGCTACATTATTTACGAGGGTTAGAATTTTGTGGCCAAATGCTACGAGGGGGAGGGAGGGGTCAAAATCGCCAAAAAACCTACGTCATTTGTGTACGGACCCATATACAATTATGTTCGACTCTTGCCAGAGCTTTATTCGACTTTTGCAATAATTCTGTCCAAAAGATTTTGCGATGGTTTTGGTACGAATTCCTTCAGAATTCATTTCGCATATTACTCAGCTCCAGCCCGACAGAAAACTAATTGAACGGCGTCTACCGGAGGATTTCATGTTGGTTCGATCTCGAAGATTTTCGGAAATTTCAATATAAGTGGAAGTGGCTCGATTTTGAAAGCCATCTTCTTGTATTTCTGAAAATCGATTTATTTTTCTTGGATTTTTTAGATCCAAAATGGAATCTATGTTTCTGTTAAGGTATGGACAGTTTTTAATTTGAACAGCGAAATAAATTTGGTGATAGAAATGCTTAAATTGTTAATTTTTACAGCTATAGAAAATAATAGATGGGATGCGCCTTTTTTAAATTTTGTTCCATTCGAGCCGCCATGACATCACCAAATCACCACAAAATTTGCTTATGAGTTCAATATATGGGAGCTGTCAAGTTGCCCCCGGGCTGCCTTTAATAGGTATATGCACCTGTTGCATAATTTTAGGGGACCTCCCTAGGGAGAATCAACAAGTTATTGTTGTTTATGTCAATGTAAACGATTGAATCACCAACACTTTGGATCTGGGCAGTTAAATACCACAAATTATTCAATGTCAACATAGTACACAACAATTATAACCTCAGCTACTAAACACGACAAAGCCAACAAATAATCTGTCCCCACCATAACAGTCTGCCACCGTGTAACACGCAATAATGCTTATTACCAGCGTAATTGTCATGTAGCAACTTCGTTAGACAACGAAAACAAGTAACCTCTCGAGCTACGGTGACCTCCTGGCTTTATTTGTGCCGCCCACTGAATCCCCTTTTATCTAAATGATATAGTAATTAAGTCAAATAAGTAAAACAGCACACTCTCAGTTGGTGATTGCTCTTGTGTTGGAAGCTTTGCAGGAAATATGCTCGAATGCACCGCAAATTGGCACTGTTTATATTAATAGGCAGATTAATATAGATGAAAAAAATGTGGAGTAGAACAGGGCGAGGCAGGAAAGTCAGACATATTTAGACTTGCAGAGATGGTGGTTTAAAAGATAGAATCGTCATGCGCATGGTGCCGTTAAAAATCTTGTTTGAAAGGCTACAGATTCGGTCTACTTTTGAGCAAAAGACCAAAATTCTCCGTTCGTATATAATGCTTGTGTAAACATTTAAACGAATACTCATTTAAACGCTTACGTTGCCATTTGAGGATACCTCAAATTATATCAGCCATTTCGAAATATCTTTGTACTTAGCTGTCAATTTAGTAAAATTCCGTAGCGAACCTGGCGGTTTATTTTTTACACAGCACAAACACTTCACCTCTGAGATATCTGGCGGACCAACCAGTCCGACTTCCATTTCGAAGGGCGAATTTGAACAAACGCTGCGTACTAATGACGAACGATTGTCTGCTTCTCCCCGATCTACTCCGCCATAGCAACCGAGCAACATAAATTGATGATGTCGAGTCATAAATGAAACAACAAACAATTTTGAGTGTATAAAAAAGCAGCTTCGGTTGTTTTGACTACGGCACGACAAGCTTGCTTCGTCGTCGGTAGAACGCTCCCGGCCAAGACGTTTTGGCCAGGATAAAAATATCCGCCAACCGAGGAGACCCCACACAGGCAGACGGCATGATGAACGCAAATGTGGCCATGTACTTTACCGAACCTATTTATGCTATTCTTGGAATGAGGAAAGTGATCTCTGTGCCGAACACATTCCGCATAACATACCTTTGCGCGATAGTCCAATAGATGCTGTCATTTGCGCCATTTGGCATGCGTCGGTGACATCTTCGCTCTCTCGCACAGTAATGACACGTGATGAAAGTACCTTGTACTAGGTGTATATTGAAGTTCGTCGGGGTGTTGGGGATGTTACTGCGTTGCGTAACATAAAATGATGGAGATGGCAATGATTTGATTACATGCTGTGTAATTTTCTTAAGGTATCTTGTTAATGGATTAATGTTTTTCCGCTTCACTTATTGAGGAGGGTTCGGAAATTTCGATTTTGAAATAAACATTGTACAATACGTAATAGGTAAAAACTTCATTTAATGAAAATCAGGATTGGTGGTCAAATTTGGTTTGAATCGATTTTTAGTATGAAACTAATATAAAATTGAAACTAATTTAAAATTTTTCAACATCTCTACAAAATTTGGAGGGAGTGCGGACCTCCAGGACTCTCCACCTGAATCCCCCACTAGTTATGAGCTATGAAATTGAACAAAAGAAGATTTTGCAAATCATATTCGGTAAAACATAGCGGTATGTTTCGTGATTAATTTAAAAAAATATTGAAATAGAACCAATACTATTATGAAAAGTCTTACTCGGCAGTTAGAAACATTCGGAAAACGCATTTAGAGATAGATTTCAGTGTATAACTTGAATGGGATCTATATCAAAACGTCTGGGGACATAACGCGCGTCACAACGTCCGGGACATTAAGACGCACAGGAGCGCGTCATAACATTCGAAAACAATACTGCGTCAAGAGATGCGAAATCATTATTGGGTCACAACGTCCGAAAGAGGTGTTGCTCTGTGATG
This sequence comes from Topomyia yanbarensis, assembly GCF_030247195.1. NCBI lineage: Eukaryota > Metazoa > Arthropoda > Insecta > Diptera > Culicidae > Topomyia > Topomyia yanbarensis. The sequence continues at coordinate 47,036,917 of NC_080670.1, forward strand.
TTCGCTATCTCATGACGCCCATTGACATTGGGATATAAAGATGCAGAGGTATTGCGTCATAAATTCCGGGATTATATGACGCACTCATACCCAGTAAAGTTCAGCCGGACATGAACTGGAATTCGGGATGATTTCAGTTCGTATTCCGGCTCCAGTGACACAACCGATTCTAACCAAAATTTCTAATGTTTCTAATGTTTTGACGCATTGGCGGTGCATCATAACTTCGCATGTCATAAGGTCCCAAAAGCGGCAGTATCATAACGTCTGGGGGATTATTTCGCACGAGTTTTCTGCTACTAAGGCCCTGTCAAAAGATTTAACCATCAAATGACTCGATATATCAACGATTTCCGAACCAGTGCCACATTTTACTTTGCATACTGTCCTTGGAGGAAAGGCAACGTTTCCGTATTTTAGCTCGAGATGAACTGTACTTCTCGGCAGGAGGCCATCGCTGGTGTGACACTTGGCGACAGAGCCATTTTTATTGCTGTCGTTTATGTCGTTTGTGTAGTGATTGTCTCTCCCTCGCTTGGCGGGACTTTTTATCGTTACCAATCTTTTACGAAAATATTTTCGGTGGTTGACAGTTTCTGTACCCGTTACAGGTCTCTCGGTCTCTGAGAGATGCTGATGATGTTAATGTTAACCTCACGACAGTCGCGCTGTTTGCACTGGCACTGAGCGCCCCACGCTCAAAAACTCTCGAGCGAAATCGTTTTCGAGCATTAGGCGTCTGCACACATGAGAAGCCATTAACGCGACTACCGGGCGATTAATAATTAGTTTTATGGGTGGTGAAGTATTACCCAACCTAGGTTATATATGTTGTTTTGCATATACAGTGCATTCTATACGTGAGAGGATAATGATGATTGAAACAAATGACATACCGTAGCCGTTTCGAGTTATGATTTATGAGAAATGTGAGATGTCGTAAAGAAATTAATAAATGTTTTTATAAAGTTTAGTTCAAGCAAGAATTCACAACGACCACCACAATTTTAATTATCCCGGAAATTTACTGCTCCAACATGCACGAATGATATAACAGTTCGTTTATCCTGTGGCAACTAGGTCAACTACGTAAATTTGGATAATTTATGGGTAAAAAGATCCACAAATGAGCGACCAAAAATTAATTTTAGAACGTAAAAATGGGATGTAAATGTAATGTGTAAAAATTGGAGTCGATTATAGAAACTTTTAATATAAGAACAGGCAAATCGGTTCTCACGGTAAAGAGGGACAAGTCTGTCGTTACCAGGAGACATGCTGGTGGACTTGAGTGATTCGTAGTTATGCTAGCTAAGCTCGACCCTCATCAGCAGAAGACAAAAGTTAAGCCCGTAAGGTATTAAACCTGTTCTAATGACCCTGTCATTTCTGGTTTATCAGTCCCTCTCATTGTTGATATATTAATAATAATAATAATAAGAATAAAGTTCGGTGTGTAGAGTAAACAGTTCACTGCATCACTGATTTAGGAATGCAGGAAGGGCTTCATACTGGGGAGTTCGCCCCAATACTTCCCAGGCTTTGTTCGCCTTTGAGAATATTTTAAAGCCCCTCAACATTTTTAACCATAGCACGGGTCGCATGACACAATGGAATTGGAATTCCCTGTTTGGGGGTTTTTACCTGTTTGGGGGTTTTGGTCCGTAGTGTAATTCCTAGCCGGTTGAAACAACCACTACCGACACTACACGGTTTTTCTAGGCTGTTCGGAGAAGGAAGCTAACATTGGAGGAAGTGCATCGTGAGCTATTCTTAGAAAGTTGATCTGTATTAATTTATGTGTTAAAAGAAGAAATTTATGATTTATTTAATGACCCAATTGATTACTGAATCAATGGGTGTCAGCGGTAAAAGATTGCGGTCTCTGTAAATGACACAACATAATGGGTATAATTTACACTCACCGAGGAATGCGGTTAACTATCGATTGAACATCAATTATTATTATCTACATGACAATGACGTGTGCCCCACTGTTTCTCAAATAGGGGACAGATGAGCACCAATAAAACATTGATTTTTATAGCAAGTAAAAATGTTTATTATGCCGCTCATGGACTTTATAGGAAACTTACGTAGTTTTATCCGGCTATTGCGCCGTTTCAACGTTTGAATTGGGAGGCGAATATAGTGTTTACACGGCGAATTGGAAGACAAACGAACCGATTCGTCGCTTAAGGGAACAAGCGGCAGTATAAAAATATGACATCTCAGAATACGCATTTTAACCGTCAGATATCACAATATACCATTGTAACATTGCATAAGGTGACTTCGCCATACGTCATTGTATTCGTTCCTTTTGCTCTATGATTGTTTAGAAACTGTCTAATAACAAGGAGAAAACTCGGGGTTATTGGAAACGGTATAGACGCTAGATCTGTATATAATGTACCCCGGGGTGCCAACCTTCCAGATTTATCTGGATTCTGCCAGATATGTAAGCGTCGTCCCGACATACAGAATCATTGAAGTCGAATACTTCTAAAGTTTCAATAAGGGATGGAGTCCCCTTTCAAAAATTTCTGCTGGGTCTTCAAATACGAATAACTTCCGTTGTACTTATCAAAATCACTATACTTTTGCACTATCTGGTCGGAAATATGTGCACGTATATTGTATTTGATTCCGTAAAATGTACGAGTACTATAAATAACGAAAATAATGTATTTTGTGAAAGTAGTAATTGTCTGCCCTGAGTAGCCCGCACAATTTGATCAAGCAGCGAGCATTCCTAGGACTGCCCCTTTGTCATCCAATAAACTGCGACACACGTATGAAAAGCGAACATAAGAAAAAAATCGTCAGTTTGCTTTCTGACCTCGTAGTAGTTGCTGTATTTCTAGTGATGGGAATTTTGAAAAATAAAATCGATTTTGCTACATCGATCGGTTTTATTCGAAAAAATCGATGTTGTCAAACATCGAGCCGGGGAAAATCGATACAAAAAATTGATTTTACGTGATAAAAAGATCGATTGGGGAAACAATCGCGCTTTTTGCCTTTCTCATATAAAGAAAGGCTATGCAATCACTGTTAAAATCGACTTTTTAACGGAGGCCCGGAGGGCCGAGTATCATACACCATTCGATTCAGTTCGTCGAGATCGGCAAATGTCTGTGTGTGTGTATGTGTGTGTCATTTAAACTCACACAATTTTCTCAGAGATGGCTGAACCGATTTTCGCAAACTTAGTTTCATATGAAAGGTATAACGCTCCCATAAGCTGTTATTAAATTTTTAGTTGATCCGACTTCCGGTTCCCGAGTTACGGGTTGAAGAGCGCGGTCACACAGCAAATTCCCATATAAACTGGTACCACCATGATGTTCAAATGATGTAAAACATATTAAAATTGATGTAACATTACTCTAGTTTGCGGGTCTGGATCACTAATGATCAATCAAAGCAGCTTTGACCACATTGGCCACCTATGACAGTTCATGACGCCCCCGGGGAACCCGCCAAGTTCCTAAGCTAATATCACACCCATTCCCCAACGAATTCTCTACCGATTTTTACAAACTTGATTTCAAATGAAAGATACAGTAATACCATTGACTGCTGCTGAATTTCATTCTGTTCTGACTCTTGCTTCCGGAGTTACAGGGGTGTTAGTAAGGATACACAGGAATTTCCCATATAAATCGGTACAATCGTAATACCTCAGAGGCTAAAAACTATTGAAATGGTCACCAAATTACTTCTAATCGCAGATCTAGATCACTGATTGCCAATCAAACATTCTTTGAATATATTGTCCACTATCGACGATTCCGGAAGTCCGGAATTCCGGGCATATTCCACAAATAAAGTCACATCGGTTCTTCGGTGATGACTGAACCGATTTTCTCAAACCAAGTCTCAAATGGAAGGCAAAATATGCAACTGAGTATTGCATCAGAGCCCCTCCGCCCCCCCCCCCCCCCCGCCTTGCCCTTACATCTCCCTCTTTCATCACTACCGTCCCCTTGGACCACCCTCACGCCCGCATTTCCTTCATCCACCCCGTATACCAAAATAAGATGAAGGATTTCTGACGCATCCTCCACTCCCACTCTACTAACCCCCCATTCCCTCCACTTTTAGACCCATTCCACCAACATTTCAAAATATAATCACATGAAGATAACATTGAACTCATGCTGATTAAGCTAATTAAATATTATTCTTTTGCCTTTCTCATATAGAAAGGTTATGCAATTGCTCCATAAACCGACTTTCTAACCGAGGCCCGGAGGGCCGAGTCTCATATAACATTCGACTCAGTTCGCCGAAATCGCAAAATATCTCTGTGTATGTACGTGTATATGTATGTGTATATGTATGTATGTATGTATGTATGTATGTATGTATGTTTGTGTGTATGTGCGGATTTGTTAACAAAATGTCCACATCGGTTTTTGGAGATGGCTGAACCGATTTTTACAAACTAAGATTCAAATGAAAGGTATACTATTCCCATAGGTTGCTATTGAATTTGATTTTCAACCGACATCTTGTCCCGGATTACGAGTTGAAGAGTATGGTTAGAAAACAAAATTTGTTGATTTGTCCACATCGGTTTCTCGGAATTTTCTGAACCGATTTTGACAAACTTGATTTTAAATGGAAGGTCCATCAGCTGCTGTTGAATTTTGTGTGGATCCGAGTTCTGGTTCCTGAATTACAGGGTTATATGTACGATCACGCAGCAAATCTCGATTCTAACGAATTCTGCGATGAATGTAAAAAGGTGAAATTTTTGCCTTTCTCAATAGAAAGGTATTGCAATTGCTCTGAAAACCGACTTTTTAACGGAGGCCCGGAGGGCCGAGTGACATATACCATTCGATTCAGTTCGTCGAGTTCGGCAAAAGTCTGTATGTGTATGTATGTGTGTATGTATGTACAGGGTGCGCCAGAAAGTATGTCGGTCCTCCCGTATACAAAAAAATTGTTCTCCTGTATACAAACAGCCATCGGCCTCATGGTCTGCAATGGCAGCGAGCTGGGATATAAACACGCTGAGTGAGCGACGGCAACTACACGGATGCGCATATAAACGCTAAGTGGGTATCGTAGTATCAATGCCGGTTGAAATACGTTAATAGTGCGAAGTGCACTGATCGGCTACCCGCGGCACACCGACAGGCGAAACCATACACTACGTCTGTACTGCGAGCAATGGCAATATGAGGCATAGTTCAAAATTAAACAAAATGCAAAATCAATCCCATCCGAGACGGCTGCGAGAGCGACCGTCGCTAGGAAGATCCGCACAAAGCAGAACATGAAACTTCTCTTATTTTACCAGCGAAAGATCCGCACAAAGCAGAATTGAAAACTTCTCTTATTGTACCGGTTGCTGGTCGGGTTCTTCATTGGACTGGCTGTGCGTGCCTATACAAACACGCAGCTGGCTTTGCATTTGCAAGCTGAGCGACGGTAACGGGAAGGTGCGTGGCGGACCTAGCGTATGCGTCTATGATTGATGTGCTGCTGTGGTAGCGGTAATACACAGTGCGCGTCTTTTATACGTTGCATGTAAGAGGACACTTACGGGAATTGGATTTTCGCCTACTTGGGTATTTATCCCAGACTGGAAATGTTCTAGCGGAATGTTATACATTAGATTGGCAGTTCGTAGAAGGTTATTTGACATTTTTTGGTTGACCCGTTTAGATGTTATATGCGATACCAGATATAGCAAAAAAGTCACTATTCGGCATTCGAATGACCCTAGTAGCCTTTGCCTACCACCAAAATATCAGCCCCGTACTCGTATTATCAATACCGACTGAGATACGTTCACTACAACATGCCGACCATGCACACTTATAAGGCATAAGTGGAAGTTAGGCAAAAAGCAAAACACTGGTCCATGCCATGGTGTGTGACCGGCACCGGCAGTATGGCGGTACAACACATGTCGATCATGCACACTTATGAGGCATAAGTGAAAGTTAGGCAAAATGCAAAACACTGGTCCATGCCATGGTGTGTGACCGGTACCGGCAGTATGGCGGTACAACACATGCCGGTCATGCACACTTATGAGGCATAAGTGGGACTTAGGCAAAATGCAAAACACACCACTAGTAGGCTTTGCCTACCACCAAAACATCAGCCCCGTACTCGTAGTATCAATGCCGGCTGAGATGATTCCACCGTGTCGGAGGCAGTGGGTACCCGCAGTGACATACACCACACCTCGGCCGATCGACTCGGCCGTATGGGTGGTGATGATTATTATCAGCGTAAATGGCAGTAGTAAATTAATCCTCATGTTGATGAAAATCTATCTATAGGGAGTGTGGTAATCGTGAAGATGTATGGCAAAAAGGCATTTCCGACTATCACAGTGTATAAGGGTATACCAGAGGTCCGAGGCACTGGTAACGGCCACCCGAAAACACTACTCCCACTGGCGGGTTCGAATTGAGCGAGCGGTAGAGGTTTTGGAAAGGAAAAAAGTCGAACGTAATGCGAGGGTATGCGGCAAGCCTAGCCATATGGTCCACTACGATACAGGCGGTCTGTCCGGCGGTGCACGGGTGGATGTATCGAAGGTATGCAAAATGCAAATACGCAATGTATGAATGGGTCCGTATGGCAGCCAAGAGGCAAAAGCGTGTAAGAGGGTTGGCTTGTGGTGATGAGAGGATGGCTGGCCGGACATAGAGAAGTTATGCAAAATGCAAACACGCAATGTATGAATGGGTCCGTATGGCAGCCAAGAGGCAAAAGCGTGTAAGAGGGTTGGCTTGTGGTGATGAGAGGATGGCTGGCCGGACATAGAGAAGTTTTGCAAAATGCAAATACACATTGTGTGTATGGGTCCGTATGGCAGCCAAGAGGCGAAAGTGTGTAAGAAGGTTGGCTTGTAGTGATGAGAGGATGGCTGGCTGGACATAGAGAAGTTTTGCAAAATGCAAATACACATTGTGTGTATGGGTCCGTATGGCAGCCAAGAGGCGAAAGTGTGTAAGAAGGTTGGCTTGTAGTGATGAGAGGATGACTGGCTGGACATAGAGAAGTTATGCAAAATGCAAATACACATTGTGTGTATGGGTCCGTATGGCAGCCAAGAGGCGAAAGTGTGTAAGAAGGTTGGCTTGTAGTGATGAGAGGATGGCTGGCTGGACATAGAGAAGTTATGCAAAATGCAAATACACATTGTGTGTATGGGTCCGTATGGCAGCCAAGAGGCGAAAGTGTGTAAGAAGGTTGGCTTGTAGTGATGAGAGGATGGCTGGCTGGACATAGAGAAGTTATGCAAAATGCGGTACAAATTTTTGTTTAGCCAGCAGTGGCTCTCTGTGCGGATAGGCGAAGCGAGGGCGTGTAAGAGAGTTGGCGGCTGTGGTTGGTCACATCGGTGGTGACTGTTGCAGTGTGTGGTTCACTGTTGTGCGGATAGGCGAAGCGAGGGCACGTTAGAGAATTGGCTGATTGGTCTTACATGGCGCAGGGGTTACCTGTTTGCTTGGTTGGGCTGATTACCGGTTCTCTTACGACACGCGACACGAGGGTGAGTGTTAACACATTAATGTTAACACATGAATGTTATACGGCTACCACGTTATAAGCGATAGATAGCGACAGTAGCATGTATTAACAACAACAACATCTACGAATCTTCTGTCGTTCACAACATATGTTACAGATGCTATGTCGGACGGCCTTCAAACTGACGTTATCTACACGGACCTTTCAGCTGCTTTTGACAAGATAAATCACGCTATTGCAGTGGCAAAATTGGATAGACTCGGCTTTGGTACTAATATTCTCCGTTGGATGCAATCGTATCTCAGTGATCGTCGTCTAGCAGTCAAGATAGGTGATTGTGTATCCGAAGAGTTCTGTGCTTCATCTGGTATTCCGCAAGGCAGCCATCTCGGTCCATTGATTTTTCTTCTGTATTTCAACGACGTTAACTTTTGTTTAGAAGGACCACGGTTGTCTTTCGCCGACGACCTCAAGTTATACCATAGAATCCGGAATACTCATGATGCAGCTTTCCTTCAACGCCAACTGGAAACCTTTGCGGAATGGTGCGAGATCAACCGAATGACCCTAAACCCCAAGAAATGTACGGTCATTACGTTCTCGAGGAAAAAAACGCCAATTCGATTCGATTACTGTCTAGCTGAATCCACAATTGACAGAGCGAATTGCGTCATAGATCTCGGAGTTTTTCTCGATGAACAACTGACGTTTAAACAGCATATCAGCTATATTGTCGCAAAGGCATCACGCTGTTTGGGGTTCATA
>NC_080670.1:47055193-47085193 GCF_030247195.1 Topomyia yanbarensis
ATGACCACAACTGCTTCGATTTGTAGTATTAGGTCAGTAGCATCCATTCAAAGTCTATTTGGCCACATTGGCCACCATCATCGGTTCCGGAAGCCCCGGCGGAAGTATCTAAATTCAGAATAACAGTCACATCGGTTTCTCGGAGGTGACTAGACCGATTCGACTAAACTTGGCCTCAAATGAAAAGTATTGCGTCCCCGTAAATGGCTATTTAATTTCATCCCGATCCGACTTCCGGTTCCGGAGTTATAGGTTGTGGCGTGCGATCACATAGCAAATTGTGATTCAAACCGATACTCCGATGAAAGCAAAAAAGGTAAAACTTTCGCTAAAATGTCTCTCAAACAACTTAAATTTGCTGTTCTAGGTCACCGACGGCCAACCAAACTTTCGTTCACTACATTGACCACCATAGACGGTTCCGGAAGTGCCCGGGAAAAGCGGCCATCTTTCAAAATTTACGAACTCACATCAGTTTCCCGGAAATGGTTGGGCAGATTTTCACAAACTTAGTCCCAAATGATAGCTATAATATCCCCACAGATGTTTATAAAATTTCGTACGGTTCGCTTATATGGGGCCGGAAATATAGACTAAATCGTCCGGTCACATATGAAATTTCCATATAAGCCGGAACTCAAATTTTTTTTTCAATGGGGGGACCCCATGAAATTTCAGAAATCGAATTCGTATTTTTGATGCCAAACATCTTTAAAATGCATGAAACGTCGAGATTTTATGTTATCTCGAAAAAATTTTTTTTTGTAAAAATCGACTTTTTGGGACTTTGCCGATTTCGCACCTTTTTGCCTTTCTCATATAAAGAAAGGCTATGCAATCACTGTAAAAATCGACTTTTTAACCGAGGCCCGGAGGGCCGAGTATCATACACCATTCGATTCAGTTCGTCGAGATCGGCAAATGTCTGTGTGTGTGTATGTATGTGTGTGTATGTGTGTGTGTATGTGTGTGTGTGTCATTTAAACTCACACAATTTTCTCAGAGATGGCTGAACCGATTTTCGCAAACTTAGTTTCATCTGAAAGGTATAACGCTCCCATAAGCTGCTATTGAATTTTTAGTTGATCCGACTTCCGGTTCCGGAGTTACGGGTTGAAGAGTGCGGTCACACAGCAAATTCCCATATAAACTGGTACCACCATGATGTTCAAATGATGTAAAACATATTAAAATTGATGTAACATTACTCTAGTTTGCGGGTCTGGATCACTAATGATCAATCAAAGCAGCTTTGACCACATTGGCCACCTATGACGGTTCATGACGCCCTCGGGGAACCCGCCAAGTTCCTAAGCTAATATCACACCCATTCCACAACGAATTCTCTACCGATTTTTACGAACTTAATTTCAAATGAAAGATACAGTAATGCCATTGACTGCTGCTGAATTTCATTCGGTTCTGACTCTTGCTTCCGGAGTTACAGGGGTGTTAGTAAGGATACACTGGAATTTCCCATATAAATCGGTACAATCGTAATACCTCAGAGGCTAAAAACTATTGAAATGGTCACCAAATTACTTCTAATCGTAGATCTAGATCACTGATTGCCAATCAAACATTCTTTGAATATATTGTCCACTATCGACGATTCCGGAAGTCCGGAATTCCGGGCATATTCCACAATTAAAGTCACATCGGTTCATCGGTGATGACTGAACCGATTTTCTCAAACCAAGTCTCAAATGGAAGGCAAAATATGCAGTTGAGTATTGCGTAGCCGCCCCTTCCCCCCCTCCCCGCCTTGCCCTTACACATCCCTCCTTCATCACTCCCCTCTTCTTGGATCACCCTCACGCCCAGATTTCCTTCATCCAACACGTATACCGAAATAAGATGAAGGATTTCTGACGCATCCTCCACATCCACTCTACTAAACCCCCATTCCCTACACGTTCAAACGCATTCCACCAACCTTTGCAAATTATAATCACATGAAGATAACATTGAACTCATGCTTATTAAGCTAATTAAATATTATTCTTTTGCCTTTCTTATATAGAAAGTTTATGCAATTGCTCCAAAAATCGACTTTCTAACAGAGGCCCGGAGGGCCGAGTCTCATATAACATTCGACTCAGTTCGCCGAGATCGCAAAATATCTGTGTGTATGTATGTGTGTATGTATGTATGTGTGTATGTGTATGTGTGTGTGTATGTGTGTGTATGTGCGGATTTGTTAACAAAATGTCCACATCGGTTACTCGGAGATGGCTGAACCGATTTTTACAAACTAAGATTCAAATGAAAGGTATAATATTCCCATAGGTTGCTATTGAATTTCATTTTCAACCGACATCTTGTTCCGAATTACGAGTTGAAGAGTATGGTTACAAAACAAAATTTGTTGATTTTTCCAAATCGGTTTCTCGGAATTTTCTGAACCGATTTTGACAAACTTAATTTTAAATGAAAGGTCCATCAGCTGCTGTTGAATTTTGTGTGGATCCGAGTTCTGGTTCCGGAATTACAGGGTGATACGTACGATCACGCAGCAAATCCCGATTCTAACGAATTCTGCGATGAATGTAAAAAGGTGATTTTTTTTCCAAAATGTAAACACAACTGTTGAATTTGTAGATCTAGGTCCCCAACAGTCATTCAAAGTCTCTTTGGCCACACTGGCCACCATCGACGGATCCGGAAGCATCCAAAGTCAGAATAACGGTTATATTGGTTTCTCGAAAATGGCTAGATTTGCTCAACTTAGTCTCAAATGAAAGGTGTTGCGTCCCCAGAAACTGATATTAAATTCCATCTCCTTCCGACTTCCAGCACCGGAGTTACGGGTTGTGGAGGTCGATCACATAGAAAACTCCGATTCAAACCGATACCGCGATGAATGCAAAAAGGTGCTCTTATATATACTTACCAAGTGTAATAAGAATGAAAGACATTTCCATAAAGTTATATTGTACGAACCAGCTATTAAATCATAGTTTGGAGAAATGAGAAAGGCACAATTGCACCTCTAGGTGGATTAAAACAGGTTTTTCAGTTCAATATTACCGTGGCTGTTTTTTCTTCTTCAAAATGTTAGAACTCGAATAATGATTTATTTTCCTGTATATAGTTGTCATGTGATGTACAATAATAAAATGTAATATATGCATTTAAAAGCTTTTAATGAATATAAACAACGCACACATTCTCGTGATTCATGATTGAGAAAGGCACAATTGCACCGCTAGGTGGATTAAAATAGGTTTTTAATGTTAATATTTAAAGAAATATGGATTTTATTGAAACAATAAAATCGATGTTGTCAAACAGCAAACCGAAAAAATCTCATGCAAGAAAAAGATTTTTCTAGCTGAAAAGATCGATTTTGAAAAAATCGCATCGGCATCGCCCATTCCTATAATGTCTCATGGCAGCTCAAACTCTTCGGTGGCAATATGTATATTCCAAGACTGTCGCCTCCCATCAAAAGACAATGATGCACAGGCGCGCCATTTTCATGCTTACAATGATAGCACACGCCGCTACTCTCTTACTCTTTACATTATGTGTGGCGTGCTCAGATAAATTCACCACGGCGCGCGATCCAGGGTGCAGTGCGGTGGGTGTACACTCAAGTTTTTTTTACTCGTGAAAAAAATCGCGTAAAATCCCGTGAAAAGCGTTTTTTGCGACGATTTTTTACGCGGATTCCGCGAAAAAAACGCGTAATTGGAAAATCCGCGTAAAAAACCCCCAGCAAAAATATTTCGCTAAACCTGAAATCGCCATCTTGGATTTCAAAAATCAATTTTTGGCACCTACTCATCAAGATCATTCCAAAAATACCAATATTGTTGAGGTGCGGGCCACAAGGAGTCTTCCAGACCCGTCTCTTCCATCTTTCCAAAAATATTCTACGTCTTTTGCATTCAAAAGGACTTAGAATATTTTTGCGAAAGCCGTGCAAAAAAAAACTTCCAAAAATATTTTAAGTCTTTTGCTGAGGGTTTTTTAAGTGGATTTTCAAATTTACGCAGATTTTTTACGCGATACGTGTCCTCCGCGTAAAAAAAAACCTGTCGCAACTGTCAAATTAAACAACTTTGCAGAAGAAAGTTTTTTTGTTAATGTCCAATCAAGAGTTGGTTCAATATTGATATTAGGATTGGATCAAATCAGCTCGTGATTATATTCTTTTCTCTCGTTTCGCAGTCCGGACCTAACCTGCCCTTGTATGCAAAAGTGACGTAAGCACCACTTTGGTTAAATTTCATTTTTTCATATTTCTGAGATCTCCACAAAAATCCACGTATTTCAGTATAATTGTCTTTAAAAAATTATGCAAAATGGCCTTAACGAGAAAAACAAAGTGACGTAGACGTCATTTTTTACCAAAGTGACGTACCGGTGCAATATAGTATTGAAGGTATATTTAACAAGGCAAAACAATTTATTCTTAAGCTGTTGTATCATAAGTAATGTTGGAAGTGAGATAAGCACCATTTTGTGATGTAGATGGCTAGGGTGGTGTTATAATTAGGCTAGGGTGGTATTCAAATTAGTTTATTTAGCACGATAAATTAGTTTAACCAAAGCAGCAAGCTTAGTCGTTTTCAACATGGATATTTCATACCACAATAATGTACGAATGTATCTTGGTGAAAACTTTTGTTCTAAACCTTGACCGCTGTTGTTCTATATTTCATCATTTTAGTGCGCAATTGGTACCCAACCAATTAATTTCAAAACCAATTCCAACCAAAACAACTGCAAATGAAATGTAATTTATTCAAGTCTCATAAACCGTGAGTTGAACTGTTCACACTCCAAATTTATACAAAAATTTCATGGGGTCAGTTCGAGGCAATGTTAAGCCAGTTTCATTAATTTTTCAAAGTATTCCATGAAAACTGATTAATACCAATTAATAACATGAATATTAATAAATTGTATATATAAAGGCTCTAAATTAATTTTGAAACCATCTGAGAGACTTTGTGCATTAAAAATGAGTAACCCATACCTATAAAACGTTTGTACCTGAATACACCTGTTATTCGACACGCTGGATCTACTAAAAATGCAATCAGATTAAGACCAACTCCAGAATAACCGTATACTAGGAAACCTTCAAATGTGCTTGAATAGTTTAAAAAAAACCTATATGATGTATTTGGATGTGCCGTGTAACAGGAATATTCACTAAAAAATTACCAAAGAAGCGGGAAACCGGAATTACCGGGACCAGTCGTTAAGTGGAACACTGTACCCAATGGCTTCAAAAAAGATTGTATTTTCCACAGATCACAGAATTTGATGTGCCGCATGACAGAAATAATTACTAGAATTGTTTGGTCAGAAATTCCACATTCCAAAAATGTTAATAAAGTGTCCCTATTTGACATTGAATTTGCATTGTCCATAAATTATAGAATTGATATTATTTGATATGTCGCATGACAGAAATGTTTAACAGAAACGTTTCATCCCGGATGACTTTACATGTGATAGCATTGTTCGTAGACAACCGAGCTGGTGCACCTTCATGTGCCGCATGACAGGAATATTCACTTAAAAATTCGTCCGTTGAAAAGGAATCACCAAATGTGTTGAAAAAGTTTCTCCGTGTTTCCGGATGACTTTACATGTCTGCAGATCATCGTTAATGTGCCGCATGGCAGGTATCTTCAAGTATAAATGCTTCACAAACATGGGTAGCGCATTCCGAATTCACTAGGACTTCCAGGCCAGAACCGCTTCCACGTTGCCTGAAAAGGGCCTACATGATACCAAAATGAAGTCATAGTGTTCAAATGTAGGATAAAATATACAATACGTTTTATAATAATGCCTGCCCTAATAAAAAAATATTATACGCGAACCTTAACCCATATAGTCCAACGATTCCACATATTGTTTGGATGATACCCTGAACAGGTCGTTAGGCTCTTGAATCATACGATGTTTATTAGGGTGACTTGCAGCTAAGCTTTGGAAAATTAATGAAAAAGGAACTAAATGGCCCTCGGACATAACCCACGGAACATCCGTATAGATCCAAAACCGACCATCTGACCAGACCACCACATATAGCCTCGGAAACTTGAATGAATTCATAATCATTTGCAGATAATTCAGTTGAAACGGTTGATAATATACGACACGTTTTGCCCGGTACTATTGGTTTGTATACGTACGTCAGAATTGCATAAAAACAGTGAAATGAAATCGCTATTTTTTTTGCAAAAGTGACGTTAGCCAAAATTTACAAGGTTTTTGCAAAAAAGTTAAAATTTAAGCAATTGGCTATTATCTACGATGGATTGTACACATTTTGTACAGAACAGATAGTTGAAACATTATTCGTGCTTTTGAAAACATCACGAAACACAAAATTGGTTTCCTGAAAAATATTCCTATTGGCGCTAACGTCAGAATTGCATAAAAGGGCAGTAACGGTGGTGTTTTCAATCACCAGCGAACCAAAACAACCACACCGTCATAAAACAAAACGTTTCTTTTATTTGTTTTGGTATTGAGATCGCAACACAAGCCGGTTGTTATCAATTTTAGTTGACTTTCCAACGTCATTCTTTTCACCTTAAGGAATCGCAGATTCCCATCTAATCTGGAACTTACGATACCTGCAGTGTGACGAAGGCACCGTGAAATCAATGTCCGCAAGCCTCGCCTCTTTCATGTCTGATAACGAATGCTGATCTAGCGTGGTAATTAATATTTTCGGTTTCATTGTTTGTTCATTGAACTCAGCCGCATAGCAAAACCTTGACGACTGCGATGCGATTGACGGTATCATGATGCCCCCGGACGTCGGTCAAGGTTATAATTACCGCAACACACAAACCAACACCAAGCAATTGGCCGAATGTTTCGTAATAATGTCGAAATATCAACAACTCGGTTGAAACTGTGCACTCGATGCTCGATTTTCGTGGTTGTTTCAGTTTACTCAGGGGCAAACGAATTTGTGATAAACGGTGCGCCATCCACCCCGCAAGCGACCGGTGAAATAATCCACGCATGCGTCTTGTATACGAAATAAAAAGTTGCAGATGCGTAGTTTAAAGGGCATGAGATGGGAATGCCAAAAGATCCGTGAAACAAGATGAACCCGTTTGGCATGTCTTATGGTCGCATTGTCTTAGAACCTTTGGGAATTTATTTATTTTCTTACAAAAAACGGTCCTACTGGCAAACAATACTTTTTTAAGTGAAATTGAAGTTTATACATAGTTCAAAATAATAAAAAAAATTCTTTTTTCCTTTTTTATTTCGACTATGTTAGTCACATTTTCTTTTTTACATTTAAACGACATTCAATTTGCTAGAGATTACTGGGTAGGGAAGATTATGAAAATTAGAGCCATAGTACTCAAGTGAGAGCAAGGATGTGAAGTAAACAGATCGGAAAACTAGAAGTGGCAGGGTCATTAGAGCAGGCTTAATATCGTACGGGCTTAATTTTTGTCTTCTGCTAATGAGGGTCGAGCTTAGGCAGCATAACTACGAATCACCCGAGTTCACTAGCATGTGTCCTGGTATAGATAGACATGTCCATCTTGTCGGTTGTCATGGTAAAGATGGACATGTCTATCTATACCAGAACTCGGGTGATTCGTAGTTATGCCACAGACTAACAGACATAATACTATGAGGGAATTTCCACAATAAACATTGATCCGGCAATTTTCCCAAAACACTAGCTCCACCTTTTATTCACAGTCCCAAAAACTCATTTGCTGGTGGGTTATCCCTCAAGTCTGGGAATAATTTTTCACTAGTGGTCTATCCCCCATATGATTATTCATATGTCAGTGGCGCCAGAATTTCAAATGTGGCCACAGTCCCAACTACAAATATATTTAAAATGACCGTTAAAGCGGGCGAAGCATTGTTTTCGAGTGTTATGTCTGTTAGTCTGTGGTTATGCTGCCTAAGCTCGACCCTCATTAGCAGAAGACAAAAATTAAGCCCGTACGATATTTAGCCTGTTCTAATGACCCTGCCACTTCTAGTTTTCCGATCTGTTTACTTCACATCCTTGCTCTCACTTGAGTACTATGGCTTTAATTTTCATAACTTTCCCTACCCAGTAATCTCTAGCTAATTGAATGTCGTTAAAATGTAAAAAAAAATCTTAATTTTCTCTTAGGGAACAAATTTCTTTATCCCTCCCTCCCCTATTACGTAACAAATTCGTTAAAAAAAATTTCTTCAGTAAAGACGTTCCCTCCCTAATATGTCAGAACATGTCACATCGTTTTTTTAATAATACCTATCTATTATATAATTTCAATAATTATAGTGACCAATAAAATTTTCAAATGACGAACTCAGTAAGCCGCGATGGAAAATTTTCCGAGGCTAGGGAAGATATATAAATTGCAGTTGCTGCGTAATTTTCGGTGTAAATCAGTCCCTAAAATGAGCGACTCATTTTACGTTTTCAAATATGCATGTATGCTCTGCTTGGATATGCCAGCATTTCTCAATTATAGGACACTAAAAAAGTACCATAAATCAGTAATTAAATTTCTCAAAGCGCCACTTGTCGAACGAGGTGCTAATTTTGGAGCTTGTGCATTGGGAGGAAACATTAGATTTTCTCGATCTAAAATCAGCTGGTTTATTTGTTTTAGTTTGGCGGCACCTGTCGTAATGAAAAATTTTACTGCTGGGTAGAGGTACACGTATGTTTTCTCTATTGGCACCAATGTGATCGTTAACATTTAAAACGACATTCAATAAATGTACCTTCGGATGTCTTGTTTTCTAAATAATTGATTTATGGAATATCAAATTGGTGAAAAATATTGTTCAGACATTCAGACACATACAGACATTTTTCGATCTTAACTAACTGAGTCGATTAGTGTAAGAGAAATTTCGAACGATTGTATTTCCTTTCCATATGAGAAAGGCAAAAATGTGTAAATCAGATAAGTTTCAAAAAGTCGATTTAGTGAAAAAAAACTTTCGAGATTGCACCAATACTCGAAGTTTCATGCAGTTTAAAGAGCTAATATCACATATATTTCCCAGCGAATTCTTGACCAGTTTTGTGCAAAGTTGCTTTCAAATGAGAGATACAGTAATCCAATTGACTGTTATTGAATTCCATTCGTTTTCAACTTTGGTTCCGGAGTTACAGTTTGGTTAGTAAGGTCACACGGGAATTTCCCATATAAACCGTTGCAATCGTAATACCACAGAGAATAAAAATCTATTGAAATGGACACCAATTTACTTTGATTCGCAGGTCTGGATCACTGATGGCCAATCAAGCATTCTTTAAAGTTCCGGAAGTCCAGAATTAAAGTCACATCGGTTCTTCGGTGATGACTGAACCAATTATCTTGCACCAAGTCTCAAATGGAAGGTTTAATATGCAGTTGAGTGTTGCATCACCCCCACCCCTCCGCTTTGCCTTTACACCTCCTTCGTTCCTCAATCCCCTCTCCTTGGACCACCAACACACCCGCATTCCTTTCATCCACCCCACATACCGAAACAAGATAGAGGATTTCTGACGCATCCTCCACTCTCACTCTAACAACCCCACTCCCTCCCCTACCAAAGCCATGCACCATGCATTTCAAAATATGATTACATGAATATGATATTGAACTCATGCTGATTAAACTAATTAAATATTATACTCTTTTGTTTAAAGTGTGCCGAAAACAATCATAGCTCGGATAAATGAGGAAGGTACAATCGCACCACTAGGTGGATTGAAACAGGTTTTTTGTGTCTGAAAATACTTAAGGTTTTTTTTTTTAATTTTTACAATTTGTTGCTTTTTTCATATTTATTATTTAAAATAAATTTAATTGTTTAAAAAAATAATAAATAATGTAAAATATAAAGAGGGACGTATCTCTATCTATCTGATTTCAGTCGGTATTCCAATGTTTTGGAATTATAGAAAACGTATTCAGTTAGAAATGAGAAAACAGTAAGTTGACATTATTTTCACTGAATTCAATATCAGAGCAGTTATTTTTCACAAATTAGTGGAGTTTACGGCTGAAACACCCCAATATCCTAACCTCTATTGCACACAAGATCAAACCAAATAAATTCGCACAATGTGATCAACGAGCATTGAAGTTATTAAATTTAGATGCCATTTTCCGCTCTACACATTAACACATTAACCCTTTCAAACCCAACTTTTTTCTAGTGCATGCTAGGTTTCAAAACTATTTTGCCTTGAAAACAGTGGGGTCAAGAAATACGAAAAGTCTTTTTTCATAAAGATAGGTGCTTCCCTTGCAGTGCTAGAAGCTGCTCAATTTTTATCTTCCAATGCTCAATACAATTCTTCTAGAATATTTACAATAGTCCAACGTGGAAAATGTAGCCAAAGACAGTCTAAATTGATAAGTTTTCTTAATTATCAATAATATTGCAACATAACGAAGATATGTGAAAAATTCATTTTCCGTCGTCAACGTAAACTGTTCCTGGCAGCACTGCTCCATCGGAATCCAATCAGACTAATTGCAATAACTTCAGTTCTAGAGCTGGTCCTTGAAACCATTAATGTTCAAATGAAAGGCAATAGTCACATTTATTAGCCTTTTTTGTTTTTGCAAGCAAATTTTGCCTTAATCAAAAGTTATAGCTGTTTAAAAACGTTGTTGTCCACAAACAACACGGGCATGAATGGGTTAACCCGCTGTACC
This sequence comes from Topomyia yanbarensis, assembly GCF_030247195.1. Classification (NCBI taxonomy): domain Eukaryota; kingdom Metazoa; phylum Arthropoda; class Insecta; order Diptera; family Culicidae; genus Topomyia; species Topomyia yanbarensis. The sequence goes on from NC_080670.1 coordinate 47,065,870, forward strand.
TAACATCTCCAAACTGACAGCCAGCACCACCAGCGGAAGAGCGTACTCATAGACAATTACAATAAAGATAAACTAAAAGGCCCTCATGTTTTAATTACCAATGCAGCAAATGATAAACTACGTACAGAAGTTCCAATGAATTTGTTGGAAAATTCCAATAGAATAATAAAAATTGAAAATACTGAATTCGAAAACATTGAGGACATAGTTTTTCCAAATAGTCTCATAAGCCATTCTCTCAAAATTTAATCGGTGTTAAGTCAGATCGAACTAAGCAACATTGCACGGAAAAAAATTGTTCCCAAAATCGTGAATAAAGTACCATAAATTCTGGAACAACTACGTTTTTACGTTACGGAAACAAGACAATGAACAAAAATTATGGGTTGTATAATTAGGTTTAGTTTCCCTATAGTAACGCTTTTATTTGTGGAAATACTTGTTTTTGTTTTGTGAACTAAAGGCATATTTTCCGCCACGTCATTACTAAATCGATTTTCTGTACGTGAACTAGTTCACAATTTTATGAACATTAATCATAAAACCAAAAGTTGACTTATGATGTTACTCATAGATTTGGGAACATTAGTTTACAAAATCACAACAATCTGGATACTTTCTCGTGAACTATTTCACGAAACTCAAAGTTTCACTCATTTATTTATTTATCACGCACATCAACAGGCCGTACTCGGCCCCAATGATGGAAACTTAAACTAATTACATCTAAAAAACTGCAGGAATCGATTTCTCAATGATATTCGAGACAAATGAAAGTCGAACAAGTGTGACATACGATTGAAGAGGCGTTGTAGTCCCGTGATAGCGGCATTAGCTGTTTGAATAGTTCGTCGAAACGGCACTCTCAGAAGAACGTTTCCGCGTAACGTTCTGGACCTTGCTTGGATGTTAACTCGCTCTAGTAAATCTGGAGAATCGATGCGTCCTGACAGAAGATCAGAGATGAATAAGGCTCTTGCAGTTTCTCTACGACGCTGGAGAGTATCGAGCTGGATGAGTTGACACCGACTCTCGTAGCTTGGTAGACGAACAGGATCGCGCCAAGGCAGGCGTCGAAGAGCATACCGTATAAATTTTCGTTGAACGCCTTCAATTCGATCGCTGCTGTTCATGTAATTCGGGTTCCAGACCGCCGAACAATACTCCAGCGTAGAGCGCACTAAAGAGCAGTATAGGCTTTTGAGACAGTAAATGTCTGTAAAGGATTTAGCCGTACGGAAAATGAAGCCCAGGCTTCGCGATGCTTTACCAAAAACATACGAAATGTGATTCTTAAATGTAAGTTTCGAATCTAACAGCACTCCAAGATCCTTAACGCAGCTCACCCGGGAAACAAGAGCTCCAGACAAGTTATATTCAAACTCAATGGGATCTTTTTTTCTGGTGAACGATATCACAGAACATTTCGCCGGATTCAGAATCATTCGGTTGTTTTCACACCATCTGCTGAAAGTGTCGAATTGCTGCTGCAAATATTGTGCGTCCGATCGGCTCCTAATTCTGTTGAAAATTTTTAGATCATCTGCATACGACAACCGTGGTCCTTTCAGCTGATAGTTTACATCGTTGAAATAGAGAGTGAATATTAATGGACCGAGATGACTTCCTTGCGGAATACCAGTCGTTGCGGAGAACAGTTTGGAGTATGCATCACCTATGTTCACACTGAGTTGACGGCCAACGAGATAGGATTGAAACCATCGCAGGAGTGATCCACTGAAGCCAAGTTTTTCCAATTTAGCGACTGCGATATCGTGATTGATTTTGTCGAAAGCTGCAGATAAGTCAGTATATATAACATCAGTTTGTTGATTCGCATCAAACCCTTCGGACACAAAAGAGGTTAGAGATAGTAGATTCGTCGACGTAGATCGATTCGGCATGAATCCGTGTTGGCCTTTAGAAATATATTCCTTACAGTGAAAAAACACTGACTCCACCACGACTAACTCAAAGAGCTTGGAAATGGCACAGAGCGCAGAAATTCCTCGATAATTGTCAATGTTTCTCTTATCGCCTTTTTTGTGGACAGGAAAGATGAAAGCTGCTTTCCACAATTGAGGAAAAGTCGCGGTTGTCAGTGACATTTTGAATAGTTGACAGAGAGGTTCCACCAAACCAGATATACACTTTTTCAAAAACACAGCAGGGACACCATCTGGCCCAGGAGATGACGGTGCTTTAAGCTTGGATGCTGCTGATACAATATCCGAGTGCTCCACATGAATCTCACTCACTGACCGTTCGAGTTGGGCCACGCCGCTAGCTGCAACGTCAATCTGCTGCGAGGACAGAGTCTCACTGACGAACACACTCGCAAATTTAGAGGCGAACAATTTGCATATGGCTTGTGAATCATGCCCAACTTCACCATTCAAAAACATTGTAGAAGGTAAGCCGGTTTCTTTCCGCTGCTCATTGACGTATCTCCAAAACGATTTAGGATCCGACTTAAGCTTACGTTGCATTTTTCGTTGGTAGTTTGAAAAACAAAAACTGTTCAGCTTTTTAAAATCGTTATTGAGCCTTACATAATAAGCTCTAAGTGACAAGGTACGGCGTTTGGTAAACTTTCGTAATGCTGCTCTTTTCGCAGTTTTTAGCTGACGTAGCTCGGCTGTCTACCAGGGGGATTGATCACTTCGTTGATTACACTTTGGGACATGACGGTCGATAAGGTAGCTCAGTATATGGCAGAACGTTTCAGCGGCGGAGTTCACATCATCCTTGCTTAGCACAGAATCCCAGTTAATACTTTGTAAAATATTCAAAATGCTGCTATAGTCGGCCCGCTTATAATTGTAACACACGGTGGGCGCGTGGCTCGAAAACTTCATAGGCGGTACGTCCTGGAGTGTAAGATGTAGAGGCGGATGGTGGCGAACATACTTTACTAGCGGGGTGAGGGCGGTGGAAATATGCGGCGATTGATCTCTGGCATTGACGAAGCATAGATCTAAAATCCGGTCGTTCTCGTTCGTGGTGCTGTTGATCTGCTGAAGTGTAGCCGTGCTATAGCCATCCAGAAGAGTGATGCTGCCAGGATGAAAAACAGATTCGTCTGGGTCGGGTTGTAGAAATCCGTTATGAACGGAACGCCACTTTATTGTAGAAAGGTTGAAATCGCCGATAATCATGATTTCGTCAGTGAGTTGCGCCATCGCGGAAACAGAAGTCAATGATTCAGAATGAGAATCAACTAGTGCAGAGTCGCGAATTTTATCGGGAGGGAAATAAACCACACATATATATAATGTTCGATTTCCCAATTTTATCGCTGCCCATACTTGTTCGATGCTGCTCCAAGCGTCATTTGTTATATGTTGAACTTTTAATCCACGACGCACAGCGAGCAAAACACCGCCACCGGAGGATTTGTTGCTGTTGAGAGGGCTACGATCACATCTGAGAACCTCGTAGTCAGAGCAAATCACCTGGCTGGATAGAGTCTGCTCATTTAGCCATGTTTCTGTCAATGCGATGATGTCGTAACAGCAGTCCGAGGTAGCTAGACGATAGGTATTTGCACAGGAATTCATGCCTCCCACATTTTGATAGTATAAGTGGATGGGCGACGATTTTAGGCACGGAAGGCTGACCGGCACTCCTCGATTCATTCGTCTGGAATGTACACCGGGGCGATTGGAATGACTGCTAACAGCGGAATGAATCCATACAATCCTCGTAAACTAATTCATAATTATTAATATATTAGTCACGATCCAATATCCGTGCTCGAGAAACAGTTCACAAAGCCATCGAATATTACTCATGTTCTCGTGAACTGGTTCATGATTTCTAGTAAAATAGTCCATTCGTTGTCGTGTTGTCATTGCATATTATTCATGTATTCGTAAACTGTCGCAAGGACAGAACATGCTGCGTAAAACCCGTTTCAAATATATTCGAATATAAAACCGGATATAAACTTCAAGCATAAAAGTCGGACTGGGACATTCCTTTGTAAGAGTTGGGTAAAAAAACTTTTAGTAAAAAACCAGAAAAAATACATCCGATTCTTACAAAGTAGTTTTTGTTAGCCGACTTTTAATCTTGAACATCAAGATATACGGATGCTCCTCCGAGCGATTTATTTATTTTTAAACAATTTTTATACTTCACCCTTGCCGAGTTTTACGGGTGAGAACTTTTTAAGCGATTCTTATGCTGAAGGATTTCTGTCCGATTTTTATGCTTGAAGTTTATTTCCGATTTTTCTATTCTAATATGTTTGGAACGGGTTTTGCGTAGCATTTTATGTCCTTGCGACTTTTAATTTCGGTCGCTTAATTTCTAGTATAATAACAACGACCTACCATTCGTGGTCGTGGAATAGTGCACGATATCATAGCATATTATTCATGTATTCATAAACTAAAAGTCACGACTTACCATTGGTGCTCGTGAAATATTTTTTATGTGTTCGTGAATTGGTTTATGATTCCTAGTACAATAGTCACGACAAACCATTCATGCACGTGAAATATTTCACAAAATCATGAGATATTATGCACGGCTTCGTAAACTAGTTCGTGATTTCTAGTACTTGACCTATGATCTATATTATCGCACCAAGCTAGAATGTTTTTAATGTGTGAACCGACCATAGAATATATAGTAAAATTACGTTGTTCATCTCACACACACTGTTTGGGGTCGATTGGGGTCTGTTTGCCAGTTGTTGGACTTTGTAGGTCCGACAGCCATCATGTGGATGGCGGCTTGTGTCTTCTGATAGGTTTATTATCTTTCTAATTGGAATAGTGCCATCATGACAAAGAAAAATTAGATCATCACCGTCTTTCTTTGCACTGATTCTCTCATTTGTTTTTAAAACGTGCAGTGTACGCTGAGGGACGGGGATATGCAGGGTTTGCTTGATTTCTGTTACCTGTTCTGTCTCTTTTATTCTATTGTGATCTTTGTGAGTTTTCCTGCATATATTTCTGGTGAGCGTTTGGGAGGAGGACGGACCGAGTTTGTCTAGTGCGTTGAGTCACGGGGAATAGATGGAGGGGTTTGCTGTTGATGACTGAATAAAGTTCCCCGTGTAGTGTTGACGTTTTCGCTGTTTTCACCTTCTGTTACGGAAAAGCCTATGAATGTGTTGCATCTTCCAACAGTTTGTATTGCCTGCCATGGATAAGCTGCTAGTGAATACACGAGGAGCTCTTTTTGTTCATCGATGAGGTATTGCTCTGTTTGCCTCTCTTTTCTTCTGCTGTGAAATTTGTCCATTGAACGTGTTCGGTCTGTCCACTCATTGAATGTTATTGGAGGTGTATGCCCGAGTATACATGGAAATCACGGCGAAGTGCGGGGGAGAGGGGGGGAGAGATGGACAGTGTAAGGTATGCTCTTTAGACCCATGTGGAATAGGTATTGCGATTGCCGAGATAATTAATGCTCTCGAGTATTTCGTTGATATGATCAGTATAGTATTCCATGTTTCTTCAATAACGCTTATGCTCACTGAAATTATATAACATTTTTCGAAATTGTTTCATTCTAAATTATATATGTAACAGATTGATTATAGATGTAACATACAATATTAATTATAATATTAGTATTGTGTTGGGAAAAGACAAGAACATGATTCTCTGCTTCATTTTTTACATATTCTGCTTACTTTAGCTTCAATCAGTAGATTGCATTCTTCACCTTGCCTTCGGTGTTGCCTCAATTCGGAGTAGCTAGCGTAAAAAGCGCGCGTCATCGGTTGTATATCGGACATACAAAGTCGGTCGTTTTAGGGACTTAGGTGGTGCTTGCTTTATACCGCTCAAAATACATTCCAGCTAACATAAAAACCCGCGCGAATATCGATTGCATGAAAGTCTGTATTTCATTAAATCGTTCGTGAAGAAATAGCAATATATATAATTGTCGTTTCATTACTTGTAGTAGTATCAATGATGGTAATTCATAAATGTTATGTTACGAAATCTTGATCTAGGCTTTATGTTATATTGTATTTTCTTGAACGGTCGTGTTTTGCCGGAAAGATGAAACAGGGAATAATAAATTCGTGTGCATGCCATCTGAAAAAAATTGATTCATTCAAGTATAGGCAACACTCCCGGCAACCGGTTGCCCGGAGTTGAAGTTGCATTTTTTACAAATCAAGTATTTCCGAATTAATTCAACAAACGATAAATCTATCATAAATTCTCGGCAGCCGGCTGCCCAGAACAACAAACACATGATCAGGGTTACCAAAAATACAGAATAATCTGTATTTATACAGATTTTTCAGCCATTTTCAGACCAAGAATCTGTGTGTACAGATATACAGATTTTTCCGTGTATGTACAGATATACAGATTTTTGAGAAATGATGTTACAAAAACTATTTTTAGAAATATTTTTTAAGTTTCAGTAATACTTCCTCTCTGTCTCTCTCAGCTTAGCTCTCTTTTTAAAAATATACTTTCACTTTTGAGATCGGTCTCTCACTCTGAAAGGTAAAGGTTTGCAATACACTCAGGTTAGCACCCAGCAAACGCCTGGCTGAAGTCTACTTCCAGAAACGTGAATTGTAATGCTCTGTGACTTTGTTAATTTTTAATTTTTTTCCGAAAATTCGACAGCTACATTGGTCGACTAAATGTTTAAAATATTATATATCAACAAAAGTCATTAAATGAAGAAGAAAATTATTTTTCCACTGTGCACATCGATAAAGTTCAAGTTTCTGGATGTAAAATATCAGAACGACTTGTAGACGGCGCCGGTGGTTGAGTGGTAAGCGTTGCCGCCAATCATTCCAGTTGCCTGGGTTCAATTCCAGCCGAGGTCGTTGAGATTTTTCTGAGGTGAAAAAATCTATGGTCACGTCTTCCTTCGGAAGGGAAGTAAAGCCGTTGGTCCCCGGTCTTTGAGTTTGGTGGATCGATATCTAGTCCAGATAGTGAAGTCACCTCTTTAGCGTCGTTAAGGAAGAAGTAGATCCAACTTCTATACACTTACTAACAAAAACATCCTCCTCCTATGATACTTGAGGAGTGCGCAGTAGTATATACGGCCTCTAACAAAAGCAAGTATCGGACTAACCATTCCTTCCCTTTCCTTCCGCGATCTACGGTCGGGCCTGGCCGGCGCCGGTATTGAACAATAAACACTTTAGGATTACCAGGAGTTGCACATTGAAAGATGTTTAGCTACTCCCAAGCATAACTATCTACTTATTCTCTGTTCAACTTCAGCTAGTCAAGATCGATAACGGAGTAGCAGCCAGGGGTGATCGCACAAGCTCAAGTTCAATATCAGAACGACTTGTAGTGTTTTTTTTATGAAAATGTAAACAGGTCCTTGCTTGACTGATTTAAACCACAAGAATTCATCGATAGATAATCCAGCAAAAGGTTAAACGACTCAACTGATTCGATACAGATATCGACACAGAATTTTCGAAGAGTAAATACAGATGAAAAGATTTTTTAGGACAAAAATACAGATTTAATTTTGGCAACCCTGCACATGATAACATCTCTGAGAGTTGCATAATCGTATCACTTATCAAGGTGAATCCAGATTTGTGTAACGCTTTACCCCATCCCACTAACAAAAACTCCTTCCCGTGGCAAACGTGGAGATGCAGAGGTATACACGGTCTCCATAACAACGTTTACCACACTAATATTCCTTTCCTTCCCCGATGACTGTAAGGACGTGGCCGGCGCCGTTATTGACATTTTAAAGAATAGAACTCTCGAGACTTGTACATTGATGGTGGATAGCTACTCCCAGGCCCCATCTGTTGATTCTCTGTGCAATTTCGCTTGTTCTGGTCAATCACGGAGTAGCAACTACGAATTGTGCGATCATCATGCTCATGCTCATGCTCATGCTCTAGTACTTGACCTATGATCTATCTTGCGTGCTTGTGATAGTTAAAAGATATCCTTAATCATTTTCAATTTCATGTAACATGGTCGAGAGCAGTCCCTCCGAATGCTGAGTGTATCGAGGTGTATTAGCTGACAACGGTTTTCATAGCTCGGCAGCTGAAATCTGTTTCGCCATGAGAGATGCGAAAGGGCGAAGCGTATGAACCGGCGGTAGACAGCCTCAATTCTGTCAATCCCGTTCTGGTAGTACGTATTCCAAACAGCAGAACAATATTCTAACATATTGAGCGGACCACGCGCAGTAAAGCGATTTAAGACAGTATACGTCCCTGAAGTTTGTCGCTATTCGGAACATGAACCCCGCTATTCGGAACATGTGACGACAGGGGGGCAGGGGGTCATGTCATGCTACGTAGCTGTTTTTAAAGGGGAATAGAATAGAATTTAAAAAAATATTGATGTGCCAAGGGGGGCAGGGTTACCGTCAAGCTACGTAATTACCAAGGGGGGTATTTGGAGGTTTGTGACGAAATGCTACGATGGGGGAGGTGGGTGTTAAAAATCACTCAAAAAATGCTACGTCATTTATGGATGGTCCCTAAGAGCTGCATCACGGTACATTGGGTGAAGTCCAACCTTGACGGATATGAAGTTCAAAGTACTGACGTCTATGCATTTTTTAACAAGCGGAATAACCTTTATCTCCTCGTTACAATTTAGCTGTTGAAACCTTTTTTAGCGAGGCACCAAATTTGCTGGTTATTTTTTGATAACTCGGCCTTTAATTCAGCACAGACGTTATCCGTTTTCCCAGCGATAGCAACGATAACACATCCAAACGAAGAAACGGTGTCGCGAAAGCGAGCAAACTTCATCAGCTTGACACATTCATTGCACATCCAAAATAAATTGGATTTTTCCACAAATTTTTTTCAAAAACGGCTTGTTAAGTTGTTTTCCACATTGCATATGTACCATATTTTTGCAAAAACTCATGCATTCGATAAAATCGTCATCCGATTTGACGGTTTTCGCGCAGTGATCGCATGCACTTGCCATAATGCGTGACGATCTGAGAATGCGAACGATGAAATATAGATGGCGCTGCGTTCGGTGGAAAGTTTTGGTGGTTAAGTCACAGAAGTTCACTCAATTGCGTTCTTCGCTGGTTTTTTCGCAACACAAAAGCAAGCAGGAGACACTTTCACACTGCATAATAACAATGGTAAAAACAAAATTCTCAGTCGATTAACACGATAAACAACGATAAAAACTTCACAAATCTCGTCATAAATTAAAAATAGTTGGAGCGATTTATGTAAACAACTAATCGGTAAGAATACACTGAACCAAAAAAAGCTTCATCCGAGTATTGCTCACCGAGTAGTCGGTTTTGTCATCCATTGACGTGGTGGTACATGAGACCGATAAAAAAGAGAATTAAAATTAAAATTAGAAAAGTTTATTTTGTTATTGAGTGTTAATTTGATTTTCATTTATGGTAAGGAAGAGTAGTAGAAACAGGCAAAGATGGATGGAGTTAGAACACAAACATATATTATTTTAAGTATGCATAGATAATTTTAAGGCAGAGTAAATTTATTTATAAAGTGGGAGAATATAGAGATTTTCTATACTATTGAGTAAATGAAAATAAATATATTAGCTACAGAAAGAAATACATATTACATGCATCTAATGTACTTTTAGGTGTTTGGTGATTGGATTGGATTTCTTCAAAAACTACGTGTTTCAGTTTATTATGTTGAGCTAGCTGAGCATTAACTAGTGGCTGAACAATATGTTTAAGAAAAGCTTCCATCCGTAAGAGATTGTCATCCCTGTTTCTGAAAAAGACGAGTATTACTCGCCATCTTCACGAACGAGAGCGACAGTTCGAGCGAGTTAAGAGATAAAAACACTCGCCTTCAGTCTTATTATCTCTTACAAATGACAGTCCATTGATCTGAATCGAATGAATCGATCACTATGCCCAAGATCAAATGAGTCTTCGACCAGCTGAGCCAATATGTCCATCCATTCGAAAGTAGAAACATTCATATCAGCTGTCCGTCAAAACACTCGATCTAATGATTATTAGTCATGGGATTCAGAGATCAATGAACCAGCACTCGCTCGGATCTCACACTTTTATCCACTACGCAAGAGTACGCGCCCTTAGGCTCATCACCGAAGCCCAGGGCTCATTTCCCTATCCTATCAACAAAACTCCTTCTAGTGACACACGTAGAGATGCATAGGTATACGCGGTCACCATAACAACGTTTGTTACACTAACATTCCTTTCCTTCCCCGATGACTGTAAGGACGTGGTCGGTGCTGTTTTAGGCATTTCAAAGTATAACTTTTCTTCATATAAAAAGCAAAACGCTCTAGAAATCCACTATTACAATATTTATTAGTTGTTTATGCTCTACACATAAAATCCATAATTAGAATTGGGAAATAATAAGTCATGGGTTATGTTTCGACTTCGTCTCATCAGAATCCGACACTAATTTAGAACCGGAATAAGTTAGCGCCAAATTCGGAAAATAGGACTTAACTGTATTTTCACATCTACATATCGTCTCAAAAATTTTAGGGCGAATTTCTACAAGCTGGGACTTGGCGCTGATATATTCCTATGCCTGGTGATAGTCTTGACGTAAGTTTGGTCACGGTGGAACACGTTTTGATGCACAACTGCGTGTAAAGCTTCTTGAGGCAGATTTTCTGCTCTCTCCGAATTGGAATCTTCTACACCTTGTAGTCTAGTATATTTAGCACCATCAGAGCTTGTCATATTCGGTTAGCCCTTAAATACTATGAACTCTCGAATATTCATTTTTGTTTCTTATAAATAAATATTACTAGTCAAATTCGATATCAATATATCGACTATATACTACAGCTTAGTGTTGAAAAGTATTATCATTAAGAATTTTCGAAAAATTCGTTCAGTTTTTAATGCCTATCATCATCACAATAAACATTTATGCATTAATTTTTATGTCCCTCCTGAAACAAAATGCAGGCTATGGGCTTTTTGGCAAAATAGTGAATGAGCTAATACTGTTATAAAAATGTCTGATCTCACTGCTGAGTAGATTCAATCGGGCTTCAAGCCCTCCAGTAACAGCGTTCACTGGAGGAGCCTCCGCCGGTACTTGAAGATGAAGTCATGAATAATGAGCATTATGGAGCCCGGCCGTTGTTTATGATTGCAATCTAATGGAGACGCGAGTAGTTTGTTCCATCATTACACTTACGCGTTTCTATGAAATATCAATCCTTCTCGCGGCAAGCGATCGAGCAGCAGATTCAATTAAAAGGTTACTTAGCTGATTTATAAGTTGCATTCCCGTTGCTCGAAGAATGTTCAACCGCCCAGCTGACATTTAACTCCGGCAAGATATCTGCCACTCTAGTCTGCCTTGCCTCGTCACGTACGTAAGCAAACCTAAAATTTATCGTCCAAAAAACACGGGACGGTGTGGGTTGTGGTGGTAAACATAAAACTGCCATTTTTGCGATAGATTTATCTTCAAGTCAAGCCGAGCCAAGCGAACGTGGCGAGTTTTCCTTTCCCTCGCTAGACATGCGAGCAGAAAAATGAAAACATTTTTTTTATTTTACCTATCAATATTCCTTCGAGTCGAAGTTGTCAGGAGCGTGAAGAAACAGGTTGGGCAAGATATATGAAAAACCGGAAAACCCTGCGAAGCCAAACCCGTACAGTAGGCATAAGCAAATCGGAGAGTTGAAGAGAACGTAGAAAATGTGAGAGAAAGAGAGAGAGAGCATGTGTGTGGTTCCGTGAGTGGCGCGCGAATTTTTCATAAGGTCTGTTCGACCGTAGTCGTAGGATATTTTTAGTTAACTTAGCGGTGCTTTCGAGTTAAGGTGGTGCGGCTGGTCGCGCGCGTTTCGCTTGCCTGGCTCTTCTACTCCGGACGGACGAGTGCGGATTTCCTTCGATCCCTAAGTTCACATCCCAAATTTTTGTTTTTTTTTCGGTTTTGCATTCACCGGATTTTCGAACAGCATTCAACCGATTGTAGCTGATATTCTTTTTTGGTTTTTGCGTATATTTTGCGGTGCGAGTGTATTATCCTGCGAATAGTTGGTCCTGCGATTCGAAATGTTTACCTTGCCATGAACAATAGCGGTTATAATTGGAGAAAGCCCCTGAAGCTGTGATTATTTTTGCTGGTGAGCTACAGTTAGAAAAGAAAATGAGTTTTTGCTTAAATAAGTGAAGAATAAGAGAAAATTTTATTTTTGGTAAGGTTCAAGTTTATTTTCGCGGGGAAAGATCACGAATAAAAGGAGCGTGTGACACCTGTAGGTGCATATAGCACGCCAATTGTCAGTAGTCCTATCGTGGTGAAATGTTCCGCGGAATGAGAATTTGAATCGGGGCATAGGGGTTAGCAATTCCTGAGACAAGGTCCAATAAATGTCTTCTTTTTTCACCCCACAGGAGACGCGTCGTCAACAGATGGATTCGAATTACAACTCGTCTAAATTGATGCGAGAAAGCAGCATCAGTGAGCGACGAAGAAGAACAAGAAGCAAGAGCTAAACTAAATTTAAATCGTCTCGTGGTGCGACATAGAAGAGTTTTCCTTCTGTTTTCTCTAACCAGTGAGTGTACCCCGACGGAAGAGAAAGCGAGTGAAAAGGTGCGGTAGAAGGTAGTGAATGGCACCCGCTGGCAGGAATAAGTGAGCGAAAAAAATAGTTTCGACCCGTCTAAGAATAGTTTATTTGACCACTTCGGCGCAAGAAGAAATTATTACGGCGAGAATATATTGAAATTTTTTAATTTTATTTTTGCCGGATTCTCCGAAGCGAAAGCTATTTCACCTGCATTTGTGTGTGTTCATATGCAAGAGAAGAGCATTTTCGCAGTGTATTTATTTTTAGTAGTCACTTTTTTTCTAGTGTGAAAAAGAGAAAGGTGATTTTAGAAAGTGCAGAACAAAGGCATGGTTAGCGTTCTTGGTTTCTTTTCGATGCGAAGCAATGTGAAATAAATGTGATGAAATGCAGTTCTCAGAGTAATTGAGTGTACGCAATTAGTTGATCGTGAGAAGGGTAATATAACAAGAGAGCAAGATAGAGAGCGAGAACCACACACTACGCCGTAGTGTCACTAGAAGGCGCCACGTGTTTGAAGCGCGTGAGTGTTATTTTGTGCTTGGGGCTTCACGTAGCCTCCGTTATGGATCCAGTCGATGCCATTCCCAAATGTCCGGCGTATGGAGTCAACAGTCATAGTTAGCAGTATCTAGCTACTAGCTATTCTCCTTGTTGGCGTTACAACAAATACTGCACAACTAGTCTAAACATCAATAACAACAACAACAACAACAAACTTTCAAGCAACTCCACAACGATACGAACCGTTCTCCGGATACGCGTCTCTATTCCATAGTCTTATTGATATTCTTTTCGCGATCTCGCGAACATCGAACTGCAACCGACCGTCGACTGGCTACTCAACGCTCACGGTATACTTTGATGCGATCGAAGACGCCTCCAGATCGGCCCTAGTCCTCAATTGCTCAGCATCATACGACTGCCATCCATTTGAAATTGGCGCTCGGAGGATTTTCTGACGCTTCGCTTTCGGTTAGTAGTAGTGATAGCAATAGCAGTAGTAGCATATCTAACACAACCAGTTGTAGTAGAATTAGTAGCACCAATTAGTGATAGCCTGGAATGTGCTAGTAGACAACACCCTTCATCAATTTGGTAACTACTGTCTCCTTCTACGTGTGGAAAATATAACATTTCCAGTAGCTGTAGCACCGCAACTTTAGAGCCCATCACCATCCCCCGCACCTCCAGCACTACTAAAAACCAACCACCACCACCACCACTACCACCAGCACTAGTACAACCACCACCACAATGGCAACGGATTTCAGTGTACGCAAGCCTCTGGGGCTCGGTATCAGCGTCCTGCTCGTGGTCGCGTTATCAACGGCAACAGCGTCAGTAAATAATGGTGCCAGTGCCGGCACGCCGGCGAATCAGTCGGTCCAGGTGACGGCGACACCGAGCGGGCTCCGGGCGGACGATGCAACCACCTGTCAGGATGGTTTACTACTGTCCGTGTGGGAACCGCAGGAGAACCTGACCGTGGGCGATCGCATCGCTCGCGGTACGGTGTACTTTCTGGCAATGGTCTACCTGTTCATCGGTGTGTCGATAGTAAGTGACCGATTCATGGCAGCTATTGAAGTTATAACCTCGAAGGAGAAGGAGGTCAAGGTGAAGAAACCAAACGGAGAAGTGCAAATTGTCGTCGTTCGCGTATGGAACGAAACGGTTGCCAACCTAACACTGATGGCACTAGGTTCGAGCGCACCTGAGATTCTGTTGTCCGTAATTGAAATCGTAGCGAAAAATTTCAATGCAGGTGATTTGGGTCCCGGTACTATTGTGGGTTCGGCTGCCTACAATCTCTTCGTTATCATCGCAATTTGCGTCCTGGTTATACCAGACGGCGAAGTACGCAAAATCAAGCACTTGCGGGTGTTTTTCGTGACAGCGTCGTGGTCGGTGTTTGCTTACATATGGCTTTATCTGATCCTGGCACAGATCTCTCCCGGTCGTGTAGATGTTTGGGAGGGATTCGTAACGTTCCTGTTTTTCCCCGCTACCGTAATAACTGCCTACATCGCTGAACGCAGACTATTGGTATACAAGTACATCGGTAAACAGTACCGTATGAATAAACGTGGTGTCGTCGTTCAAGCGGAGGCAGAGTCGGCGCTTGAGATGAATAATCGGGACGAGAAATTGAATACTATCGATGAGAACGGCGGCATTACGGAGGAGGTGCGCGATTTTGAGGAATCTCGTCGCGAATACATCTCCACGTTAAAGGACCTTCGCAAGAAGTATCCTCAGCACGATCTTGAACAGCTCGAGGTAATGGCTCAGGAGCAGCTGATGAACAAGGGACCCAAGTCACGGGCATTCTACCGCATCCAGGCTACACGTAAAATGATGGGCAGTGGCAATATTATGCGAAAAATTTCCGAACGGGCACAGTCCGATCTGAGCGAGGTTAAGGCCGAACTGCAGCGCGTTGACGTCGACGAAGCCATCGAGGAAGATGCCATCTGTAAGGTCTTCTTCGAACCGGGGCACTACACGGTCATGGAGTCGGTCGGTTCGTTCGACGTTCGAGTGGTGCGTCGCGGTGATTTGTCTTCCGCGGTAACGGTCGATTTCGAAACGGAGGACGGTTCTGCCGAGGCCGGTTCAGATTACATTGGCAACAAGGGAACGCTCACGTTCCCGCCCGGAGTTGACGAACAGCGCTTCCAGATTGAAGTCATCGACGATGACGTGTTCGAGCAGGACGAGCACTTCTACATTCGGCTAAGCAACGTGTCAGATCCGGCCGCACTGTCCACTCCGAAGGTGGCCACCGTGATGATCCTGGACGACGATCATTCCGGTATCTTTGCTTTGGCCAGCAAGGACCACGAGCTGGTTGAATCGGTCGGTGTGTACGAGCTGAAGGTACAGCGGTACAGTGGTGCACGTGGTAAGGTCCGGGTACCGTTCTGGACCGAGGACGGTACGGCCAAGGCCGGTAAGGACTTCGAGGAGCAGCGCGGTGAACTGATCTTCGAGAACAATGAAGTCGAGTGAGTATTGCTCTGTTTTCTTGGTTATGTGTATATTTTTAATATATCTTGAATAATTGAAACATCTCGGATACCTAAGCGTCAAACATTATGTTTTAACAGGGTACATTGTCACAGGCCATACTTCAATGATGGGGACATTCCTATTGCACGCGGACAGAATTCTTTATTTTTAAGTCTATCCTTCCACGCCGTAGATAAGCACTGTCAATTTCCTTCGCCCTGGTGTTCACGTGGACTTTGCTGATATTTTTTATTCATATATCACACTAGGGATTTCGTATGGATTTTAGTAAGTTTCTGAGCATTAGATTTTCAAAAATAAATCAAGTGTTTTTATGAACAATGGTCAAGTTAGTGTAGATTCAACTGAAAATCAGTGAATCGCGGTTGTATTGGAGCCCCACTTGCACGGCATTTAGAGAAAGTTTGTAGAGAAGCTTATTTTGAGAACTTTGTCGAAAATTCAAAATGTCTATTTCTGGCGCTGATGACTTTACTATAACTATGAAGAGTCTTTTGTCCGCGTAGGTGGCAAAACATGATGATGAGTTATGCTCCCTCGTCTACCATGCGGTAGATTCGGGTGGAACGCTTGACTCCTACCAGTAGAAGACAAAAGATTCCTCACATTGTTTTCGAGCATGCCCATATAAGCCTGCCTGGATTTGATTTTGCACTTACATTGTCAGCAAAGTTAGTAACCTAAAAATTCAGTTATCCTTATTCCATCTTCCATTCTCCAGTTATTCCATTTTTCGTGACAGTGGCTCACGAGGCCCTCCTTAAGCACAGTTAAGTTTTGTACTTGAGAGAATCAAATAGCTATGTGTCATATTGTAAACAAAACAAACTCCACGGAATCTTCTACAAGAAAGGCGTGATCCGGTATCCGTGTGCTCCCAATCCTAACAGAATGTATTATAGACATCCAGATTGCTTGATATTGGGCTGTCCCTCTCTCGATTCCTTGTACTCATCTTCTACGATTGCAGACACCCAGCGAGTGCGAGGTCAACCCTAAAAGTCGACGGCTACTTCCAGGTTCTCTACTAAACATTACTTTAGCTGATCTTTTTTCTGGCATTCGCGCTACATGGCTAACCTGCTCTAAAGGGAGTTACGATCAAAATTTGGTCTAACAAAAATGTGTTTTAATCAACTGAATGTTTTATTAAGTAAATCAAATTATGTTTATTCTTGAAATTAATTTATTTTAAAATACTGATATAAAAAATTCAGCTATTTATCCGGTTAACCGAAACTAAATTACCTGGTCTTTCGTTCAAATCCTTCTATGTGATTATGTACCTCGTCCATTATACTTGCCGTAAGACGCCAGTTTGCCGTTAACTGCTTCTTGCTTCCAGTAATTTTGTATGTCTTTTTCAAATTCCGCTCTACTATGACTCCAGTTCTGGCATGCTGGTTCCTTGGACATCACCTGGCGTTTTCGGTAACAAATCACTTAATATTTTTTTTTGTCATAGCAGGATGCCAAATTCGGCCAGAGCAATACGGATCAATCGTGTTACTTTGGGAAGAGAAGCAGATGTTAAACCAAATACTGTTACAAACTTTCTAACAGAGACAAAACAAGGCAACATCCGAAAGTGCAATGGTGGAACAATGCTAAAACTCTTAAATGATTTCTGGAGGCGTGTCATGGGCAGACAAAATAAGGTAGCAAAGTCCAAGCTCATTCGAAAGAAAATTACTCATGTAAGGTAGGGCGGTAGGGTAAACTATGCTTAATGTTAAACACTTTGCTCGTGGTACAATCTTATTTCTATTTGGCATACATACAGTCTTCCTTATTCTCCCTAAATTATTCACACTACTGCAGGGTATCGGTGGGGGCCCCGTGTTGCTGCTCTGCCTCCGTTGTCACTGAATTGGTGCATCTGCAGTGTCCTACAACAGATCGACTATGTTGCTCACACCTGCACTTTAGCACAGTCCGGTCACACAGCTGCACTATGTAGCGTCGCGTCAGCGGCTCGGGTTCCCTGCCGTTTGTCACGATGCACTCTGCCGCACCGGGTATCGTAGTCGTCGCTGCACGACTTCTCGCATGCGCATGCAGACTTACCGTCCTTATCGTTCGAGTAATTCGATAGAGCGAATGACGTGGTTGAGGGAAGTGGTGTGGTTGTGGCCCGCCCTTCTTCGTAATCGCTGCCTAGTTCACTATTGCTGGTCAGCCCCGACCGTCGCACAGTGGCTGGAGGCTGGCCAAAACCTCAAAAATTTATTTTTGAAATATTGATATTTTATATTTTTCCTGAATTTCTCATGTATTGTATGACGTATATTCAAAATTTTATGATCATTGGACAAGAACACGATTTTTAACATGAGTGTAAACGTAGCAAAGTCCAGGCTTTTTAATGATTTTCATTTCCGAAACCACCATTGCTCTGTTCACTTCAAATGCATGTTGCTCTTTTGATTTTGGTCCGATTTTAGCACAACTAGTTTCATTGTGTAGAGGAACAAAAGAACTTGGTTTATGAATAAAGTACGTTTGGTAAATTTGCTTGGAACTATGACTTTTTAGTTCAAATATGTTTGAGGTGGTCAGATCGCAAATACTTTCTTCACTAATGTACTCTGTACAAATTTCGGAATCATTTCGGAACAATCACATAGAATACATTCTATAGGAAATAACCTCTACTTTTCGAATATCATGGTCTCGTTCTGCGCCTAGGTGCGCAAAAAGGTTTAAGGAGATTTTGAAGCTTTGTTGCTGATATGGAGGTGCATGGTGTTTTGTGTAAAATGGTTAAACAATCTACAGTAAACCAACACGTTATACAATGGATTTAAAGTAGTGTTCTTCATTTTTTATGATATTGCTGACATTGGTGAACAGTAATAGAAAATCTATCATGAAAACGGGATCATAGTTATAAGAAAGGTTCAATGACACTGTATGGAAAAATGCGTTTAATATTTTTCGACTTTTGACATCAAAAATGAGCTCAGCACCTCAAAATTAGCTTAAATTGTGATTTTCAGCCAAATTAGGTAACGTTTGAGGTTTTGTCCGACTTTTGTTTGAAGATCCGCCACTGTGCGTCGTACGATCGCCGTCGCACTGGTGAAGATGAAAGTTCGAGCTGCAAATAAAAGCCCTCTGACGAGGTTATGTTGTGTTGTTGAGTTGGACATTCACATTGGCAATTCTATGTACCTGGAGAAGAGCTTTTTTGTATTGTATGATGTTTCACTCGATCCTCGCAGGCGCTTGCAATTTATTTGGTGATTCTGCTCCAGAGCTTTGAATCTTTCGGCCTGCCTCTAAAGTGTGGAAATAAGGTTAGGGTTCGTTCAGTGCAAACAATGGTTGTCAATTACCGTTTTGGCGTTAATGGGTCGAGCGAATAGTGATACTTGACTCGCACGAGATCTTGATTCCATATTACGGTGCTAATCTGTCCGGCACAGGTTCGAAAAGCTGCAATTAGTGCGTTTGCATAAGCCTGTTGTCCCGATCTCGCGATGATCAAGTTGCACGTGGTTGATCGTAGGAAGGTCGTTTCAACCTTTTTTATGGAAAGGTGCCAAAAGTTAGTCACTATTTCATTATAATGCGCAGTATCGTTACCTTCAGTGGTCGATGGACGGTTTGAATACGGATCAATTTACGATCCGACGATCCCAATTTCCTCTTTTGATGGCTGCTCTCAATCAGTTCCACTCAACACCACTTGTCTTTTAAAACTACCTCGATTGTTCCTGACGGCTTGAGCGTCTAAGATCATTGTT